>NC_091135.1:2639619-2864619 GCF_041381155.1 Argopecten irradians
TAAGTGTCATGACAGAACAGGCACACGTCTCCAACAGTTGTAAGTGTCATGACAGAACAGGCACAGGTCTCCAACAGTTGTAAGTGTCATGACAGAACAGCCACACGTCTCCAACAGTTGTAAGTGTCATGACAGAACAGGCACACGTCTCCAACAGTTGTAAGTGTCATGACAGAACAGGCACACGTCTCCAACAGTTGTAAGTGTCATGACAGAACAGGCACAGGTCTCCAACAGTTGTAAGTGTCATGACAGAACAGGCACACGTCTCCTACAGTTGTAAGTGTCACGACAGAACAGACACACGTCTTCAACAGTTGTAAGTGTCACGACAGAACAGACACACGTCTCCAACAGTTGTAAGTGTCATGACAGAACAGACACACGTCTCCAACAGTTGTAAGTGTCACGACAGAACAGGCACAGGTCTCCAACAGTTGTAAGTGTCATGACAGAACAGACACACGTCTCCAACAGTTGTAAGTGTCACGACAGAACAGGCACAGGTCTCCAACAGTTGTAAGTGTCATGACAGAACAGGCACACGTCTCCAACAGTTGTAAGTGTCACGACAGAACAGGCACACGTCTCCAACAGTTGTAAGTGTCATGACAGAACAGGCACACGTCTCCAACAGTTGTAAGTGTCACGACAGAACAGGCACACGTCTCCAACAGTTGTAAGTGTCACGACAGAACAGGCACACGTCTCCAACAGTTGTAAGTGTCATGACAGAACAGGCACACGTCTCCTGAAGCAGGAGATTCAATGAAGGCAGCCACAATCATTCCAACAATGGCATAACTTCGTCTAAATCATTATTATCCTTGCCCTTTGAATTAATTGAAATGGGTATCTCTCAACCAACTATCTGAACGAAATAAAGTATTTCAAATAAGTATTTTTACTGACGAGGTTGCCTCTCTCAGTCTTGTTTCTCATTCAACGTTTACATGGATTGTACATTAATGTAAATTACTTCACAAAAATGTCGTTGCCAATATCTTATTTACCTTCCCGATCAACAAGCACATACTCTTTTTTTGTCTGCAAACTTCTTTGGACAGAAATAGCAGGATGTTTGAGGTTTATGTGTTTCTAACTGTATTTTACTATGTTCATTACTTGTGAAATCTACACCTGATCAAATACTTAATTTCACAAAAGACTTCTGTAGCTACCTCAAACTTCAAATCGTCAAATCGCCATCTTGTTATTATTCCGTGTATTGGTCATGAAATGTTGAGAACGAGTAAACAACATTGAACATATGACGTAGAAACTCGAAGTAATATTTGATGCAATTTAGTCTCATTATAGATGGTACACATACCTAATCGTTCATCATTAAATTGAGATATTGAGTTGGATATTATCTGTGTACATATATCATCAACATGGTAAAGTAATATTTACGTGGATAGGTTGGTGTAATCAACAATGTAGCTGTAACATGTTTAATTAACACACAATTCATCAGAACGTAAGATTTAGTTTTGTAAATTCTGCCTTACATCTCATCGACAACTATTGTTGTCTTAAAAAGATTTCTCCATTGACGTGACGTGTTTCTATGTAGTAAGTGTTATAGGGAAACTCTGGTATACCATGGTGTGTCTTCTTGTTATAATAGGAACAGTTAGACTAACGTCCTATTAACAGCCATGGTCATCTAAGGACGGCCCTTCGTGTATAATGTCCTATTAACAGCCATGGTCATTTAAGAACGGTCTCCCATGTATCACGTCCTATTAACAGCCAGGGTAATTTAAGAACGGTCCTTTGTGTATAATGTCCTATTAACAGCCATGGTCATTTAAGAACGGTCTCCCATGTATCACGTCCTATTAACAGCCAGGATAATTTTAAGGACGATCTCCTATATATAACGTCCTATTAACAGCCATGGTCATTTAAGAACGGTCCTTTGTGTATAATGTCCTATTAACAGCCATGGTCATTTAAGAATGTTCTCCCATGTATCACGTCCTATTAACAGCGAGGGTAATTTAAGGACGGTCCCCATGCGTGTATAACGTCCTATTAACAGCCAGGGTAATTTAAGGACGGTCCCCATTCATGTATCACGTCCTATTAACAGCCAGGGTCATTTAAGGACGGTCTCCCATGTATAACGTCCTATTAACAGCCAGGGTAATTTAAGGACGGTCCCCATTCATGTATAACGTCCTATTAACAGCCAGGGTCATTTAAGGACGGTCTCCCATGTATAACGTCCTATTAACAGCCAGGGTCATTTAAGGACGGTCTCCCATGTATAACGTCCTATTAACAGCCAGGGTCATTTAAGGACGGTCTCCCATGTATAACGTCCTATTAACAGCCAGGGTCATTTAAGGACGGTTTATTAAGTATAACGTCCTATTAAAAGTCAGGGTCATTTAAGGACTGCCTCGTTGTATAACATCCTAACAACAGGTCAATTTAAGGATGTATTCTTCTGAGGTTTCAGTCCCGTTGAAGTCTCGTTTCGACAAAGATCAAAGAAGTTATGAGATTTTTAAATACAATTTATCAATATCTGTAGCAAGTTGCCAGTTGCAAATTTTGTCAAAAAATTACAGTTCTAACTTAAGGATGTATTCTTCTGAAGTTTCAGTCCCGTTGAAGTCTCGTTTCAACATAGATCAAAGTAGTTATGAGATTTTTAAATATAATTTATCAGTGTCTGTAGCAAGTTGCCAGATGCAAATTTTGTCAAAAAATTACATCTCTATTTTTAGCAGATTTTTTTATACGGGGATTTTAAGAAATGGGCCATTTGACGGCCATTTTGAAATTGTGTCTTTTTTCGCTTCAAGTAGAGCCACAGTTTTACCATTTTTTACTGAAATTGTTTTTACTTAAATCATCACTGCGCCAGCATTTTTTGCTGTATTTAGCTAATTTTTGCTGTAAATCTTTACTTGGTTCGTGATAATTAAAATATTGAGCATTAATGTATAAAATGATTCACTTTTTTCACTTTATTTTCACATTTAATGGTAATTTGAGCACTTTTAATTTTTACTCTAAAATACTGAAAAATAACAAATATTCAAGTAGGGCCAAAAAGTAAGCACACGGACCCCCCATTTTTCTGCCTGATTCTGAAAGAACAACCCTTTTCCTATTGATATGCAAAATATTAACAAAAGTTTAATACCAGAACTTTTTCTATAAAGGGTTATATTTGGCAAAAATGGCTGAAAATGGTGCATTTTGTAGCTCAAAATTAAGGGGTAGGGGTAGCATATCTTGTTATTCTGAGAAAAAATATTAGTCGTTTTGATCAAAACTGGTATATTTTAAAAGAAGACTACTGGAAAATAAATTCTACAAATATAAATACATATCAAACACCTCATTAGGAAATTATGGCTTTAATATCTTGTGTATATGGTCAAAACGGCAAAATTCCCATAAAATCCAATATTTTGTCAACTAGGTATCTTTGAGTGACAGTAGCTCAAAAACGAGCACACGGACATATGTTTTTTCTTTCATTTTCTTTCATGGTATGAACTCCTCTTTCCAAAAATCTATATGAGAAAAAAGTTTAATACAAGAAAATTTTGACTTCTCAGAGGAGTACATCCTTAAAGAAGACGACTTCAAAACAATAAAACAATGATACAGCGTGATTTTTCCTTATCAGGACGACAGTATGCCATGCGTGCAATAAATTAATTTTTAAATTGTATGGGTTTGTTTCAAGAGGATGCAAAAAAGTTGGTGAGGAAGTTCTAAAGTTAAAAGATCATTAGAACGAAAGGTTTCATATATATATAACTGAAAGTGCTTACGAGTTGTATATGTTGGACGCTTGGAATATTAACCTGGCAGAGTTCATTTACTACTAGAGTATGATAAGGCACCATCCTCCATGCTTGACATATTTTGCTCAAATTATTATTCATATCACACAAAATATGTTAATTTGAAATCTTCCAGTGTGCTACTATTAACTTATTACATACTTGTGTAAATCATCACCAAAATATGAGAAAAGCAAAAATGTTGTTCTATTTCGTCTCGTAGAGTGTAAATCTTCACATACTTTAGTTCAAATATATAATGTATATTTTGCTAAGTTAATATAACTCATGATTTTTTTTTTTTAAATATCATTGAACTTTAATTTCCTTTCATATGTTATAAAGGCTTGTGCGTGGTATCCAGTCACTTCTGATGCAATCATATAAAGGTAATATCTACAAATCTTAAATATAATGTTTCTTTTCCTTTTAAACAATGATGGCTAATTGGATATTGGAGTTCGAAGTTTCCCTGTAAGAGGTTGGTAGTCCAAAAGACATGAAAGCTTGCGCTGTTTTCAATTTAAACATGGAAATATACAAGTTATAACCAATTCGTTTAGGTAACTATTACAATTGAATTCGTAATTTAAAAATGTATCGAAAAGAAATACATAATAAAGAGAAATGGCTGAGCTAACGTTGTATATCGAATCTATAGTGGCCAGTGTTTAGTCGCGCCCACCATATTTATTTCATGTTCATTGCTTTGGCTCACGTTTGTTTAGAAGAATGATTTCTTTTATTGAAATTTGAGGATCCATGAATTATTTATCTTGACATTGTTCTGATAGAGAAATCTACAAAACGAAAGTAAGAAGTATTTTGATACATGTCTGCTTTAGGAAAAATGAAATATTATATAGTATGCTAGTACATACGATGATGAGTTATAGAGTATGTGTTTATGATATACAGTAAAACCCCTATAACTCGAACAGCAGGGGACCAGGTCAATAGTTCGAGGAAAACGGGGCATTCGACTCATCCGATGTTGGTTACAATCGACAGTCAAAATGTCCGGTCTCTAACTATGACAAGCAATGAACGGCAATAGCATTCTAATTTCTTTATCTTTCAGCATTCTGGATTTCTTTATTCAAGTGTTTTATTGATAGCAAAATCAAGTTGAAAAAATATGTGTAACATAAATTTAGCGTTTGAAAATGCTTACGAGAAAGTCCTAAATCAAATGTCATTCACAGCAGAGTAAGCAATCGTCATCTTGGCCAATGTACAATCCATATTGGTCAACAAGGAGTACATTTTACCAAAGATAAATAAGCAAATTACAGCAAACATTCGTAAGATGTTTTATCAACATATCATAGAACGTAAAATCCCCACATCGTTATATCACATTGACTCATCGTATGGATTTACGATATAGCTATGTGAAAATAGATCTATTTCAAAATCCATCATTGTTTTAATACACTGGTCTCCGTTGATGTGGTTTTCGATAAAAGGCCACATTTGAATTGCTTTATTCCATCGATTTTCCTTTAATTTATTTCAAAACACAAATATTCCGTCCCGGAATTTTTGTCAAAGCAAACATAGGACCAGGCATTGTTAGACGGAGTGCAGTATCGACCTTCTCGTTAATCCTAACGCCCGACAATACTAGCTTTACACAAAACACCGATGAACACGGAATCTCGCGTAGAGAAATATCGATATCTCTCGGCCAGTGGCATTGTCGCTTTGATCTTTGTTCTTATCCATGACTACCTACTCTGGGATAAATCCTCTGTTTCACTTTTATATCACTGTGATGGCGACGTAAGAATGGTTGTAATGCTTTATCGACAATTTACTTACTTGTAACCACATTCCCATTACATGATTGCAAGAGGCGACTAAGTACAGAATATGAAATTTTGTCTCATTTTTCTAAAAGAAATCGCACAAAATGGAGATTTGGCAATGTTGTATGTCAGTTTATAATACCAACTGACTCAAAAACTGCTCAAAATGTCTGTAGATTAATTTGTTCAAGTAAACGAAATTTGTTGTACTGTAATTTCAGAATTTTAAGCAAAATATTATATAATGATATATTGAAATATGATAATATAAACGAGGCCCGATATTAAAGAATAATGGGCGGATCTGTACTAAATGTCTTTGAATAAGTATTAGTTGCTATACTTGTTAAAACTTTTCTCTGAAAGCATTAAGTGCATTTTATAAATATATACATGTACTAAATAATTAAAGCCCATTTACTTAGGTGAACAGTTGCGATAAATCTGATCAATGGTTGATAGTTTGCTTCACATTAACATCTTTCATAATACATGTATTCATGTTCCATTTCGCACTTTGTCTCTGATTTTATATTTATAAATATGTCTACGAAGTACATAACTTTTGTAAAAGAAGATACAGTAAAACATGAACCTTTCCCATTAATTTCATTTTTGGTTTGTTTTAGTTTTACGTCCTATTAACTGCCAGGGCCATGTAAGGACGTGCCAGGTTTGTTGGTGGAGGAAATCCGGAGTACCCGGAGAAAAACCACCGATCAGCGGTCAGTACCTGGCAACTGCCCCACATGGGATTCGAACCCGCATTCCAGAGGTGGAGGGCTTGTGGTAATATGTCGGGACATCTGAACCACTCGGCCACCGCGGCCCTACCCCATTAATTTCAGATATGACATCCTCTAACATTAAATGAATTGACATTTTGAAAAAAAGTAATAATTCTTATTAGATTTTTATCAATTAAAAAGTAATTATTGGTTATTTATTCAAAGTTTGTAATGGTATAGCCGTTTGTCAAACAATAGCCACGAGTATTCAATGTTTATCTGAAATGGTAAACCATTTCATTTACAGGAAGGAACACAGTTATGACTTTACTATACAAATCTGTAATAAAAGGAGAAATTAATTGTTCTCAATGGATGATTTTGATGTAAAAAATAAATGATATAAGATTTGTTACAGATTATATTCACGTATTAAAAAGAAATTATCTGATGAATACCCATGAAGGCATCCACATCTATATTAAATGCCAATAAATTAAGATAATTATAGGTGTATTACAAATCATGCTGTGTTTAATTTGTCAACCGATACTCTTGATTACCTTCTTGGTTCTCTTGATCATCATTTGAAACATCTGGGGATGTTACCCCCTTCTCCGTAGAAATAGAATTATCGGTGTGTATCAAAGGTTCAAACTGGTATGGGATAATGTCCGGAACAAAACCAAAAGCAGGGATACCACTGTCATTGTTTTCCACTGCAGATATTTACAAAAAATAGTAGAAAACTCTGTAGTTTTTCTCTATAAATATACAGTATCTACAGCAGACAGCAGAGCATGGTGAAACGGATGACGCGTTGGTAGCACGTGACCGGCTAGCTCATTAAAGTTTTCTCAGCCGCAGCAATTTACCCTTACTGCCCTTAAAGTAGATAAACAGCTTTGCGGAGTGCTGTGAAACGTGTGTCAGCCAACATTGATAGGGTCAAACTATCAGAAAATCTATAAAAAGGTTTTTGTGTCACAAACCCTTTAATATATACTAAGTATGTATGAAGACATGAGATATAGAGGTTCCCCACCAAGTGACTGTTGTTTATCATGTTTATCAAACTCGAGTTAGTTAAATTTCCTTTTTAACAGACACGAGCTTTAGCGAGTGTCTTTTGAAAATTTGAAAATTAACTTACGAGAGTTTAGATAAACATGATAAACACCAGTCACGCGTTGGGGAACTTATTTATCCCATACCTTGGTGACAATTTCTTCGTCTTCATTCAGGGAAACTTACCACCATACAATGTGTAATGATATTTTTCCGCCATAAAATATAGTGCCTTAATAGCGAACTAATATTCTATTGTTTAATAGATCTTGGCATTGACCAATTAGAAGCGCCGTAGGTGTTTACACACTGGAGTGTGTAAACATGCTATGTAAATGATAACCAACTGCTATGTAATTTATCAAATGGTTTTTCCATTGAATAACAATGTTTTAAATGACTAAAATTCAATTTGAAATAATGCATGGCTGTATTCGTTCATTAATGTAAGGCTGCACATGTTTATGGTATAGTACATGACTGAAGCCACAGGGACTTATTACATCAGAAGACTGGGGCCTATACACCACGCTGAAATCCAGATTGATTTTCACTCGTAATGTGATGTCTTGTTACAAAGTTAAATACTTATTTGAAAACATTTTTTCTGGTATTTTACATAAACAGGAAGTAATACCAATAGGTCTGTAGTTACAAGGATCAGATCATCAATAGAATCTTAACCTTTATATATAGCAGTAACATTTGATGATTTCCAAGGGTGGGGTACCTTACCAGTTGAAAAAAAAATCTGAAAGAGTAATTTAAAAGGTGTTAGTATAGAAGGTTAAGATTTTTTTTATTATTGTAGGAGAAACATTATTAGGTCCAGTAGGCTTTTTAGATTAAAGTGGGTTAAATTGATCAGAGATATCTTGATCAGTAATAAAAAAATTGTGTTTCTTTGATATTTAATAGTTCTTAAACACAATGTATGATGTACACTTTGTGTTGTTGATCCAAAGATTTAATCTAACAATTTACACAGTGATCATGTCAACATATTGAACCGACTATCACTTCGTCATAGAAACATCTTTTTTGGGGATGTAGATGTGGCGCAGTGGTAGAAGGCGCAGATATGTTTGGCTAGACGATTGGGTGCCGTAGATCGTGAGTTCGAGGCCCGAATAGGGCACGAGTCAATAAATTGTCATGCTTTGTTAAATTGTGTTTCTTTGTCAGTAATACTAATATTGGAAGAGTTATGGTGCCTAAGGGGAGGTAAGTCAAGTTCAGAATCCTCAGTCTCAGCTGAAGAGTTCGAAATAGAACAGAAGAAGTTATCTAATGCCTAAGCCTTATCCATAGGATGAATAATTATATTACCATCAATTTTAAAAGGTTGAGAGGAAGAAGACTTGCATGTATTAGAGAAATTACAAATAGATTTGGCAATACACCTCCATTTACCTTTTAAAATCAATAACATTATTACATGCATCTCTAAATTATCCCTATTAGTAGATCTTGCATTTTTATGTAACCTGTATTTATTCCTCAAATTTCTCCTTATTTCCTGGGTCATTCATGGTTTATCATAAGGTCGAATTCTAATTCTAAATTGACAGGTATATATAAAACAGCTGAATTAAGATTTGTATCATTTATAAGGTTTATAAATCAACATTATTTATCGTTAGGACCAATACGAGCTGACAGTCTACTGAAGAAAGTGAACGATTCATTTCAGTCCAATTAGCTTCATTAGGTTTGCATATCGTACGTTTAAATGATTTCTCTTTATTAGATTTAAAACAAACATTGATACTAATCGGACAATGGTCACTACACAACGGAGATAATATTTCTGAACTCTGAATAATGTTAGGATTGTTTACATAAAATATATCAATGCAGGAGGCAGAGGTAGGAGTTAGTCTGGTTACAGAATTTATGAGGCCGTGGAGCTGGTACTTGGAGAATATTCTAGTAAGATGAGAGGTAGGAAAAAGGGACAGCAAGTCTTAGTTAATATCACCAGTAATTATCAACTTTTTTCACTAGAAATTGAATACATTAAAGGTGATAAAAACAGAAGGGACATGGAAAATGAGATAATACGCTAGAAACATTTGTATGTCCTATTTAGAGGTGATAAAAACAGAAGAGACATGGAAAATGAGATAATACGCTAGAAACATTTGTATGTCCTATTTAAAGGTGATAAAAACAGAAGAGACATGGAAAATGAGATAATACGCTAGAAACATTTGTATGTCCTATTTAAAGGTGATGAAAACAGAAGAGACATGGAAAATGAGATAATACGCTAGAAACATTTGTATGTCCTATTTAGAGGTGATAAAAACAGAAGAGACATGGAAAATGAGATAATACGCTAGAAACATTTGTATGTCCTATTTAGAGGTGATAAAAACAGAAGAGACATGGAAAATGAGATAATATGCTAGAAACATTTGTATGTCCTATTTAGAGGTGATAAAAACAGAAGAGACATGGAAAATGAGATAATACGCTGGAAACATTTGTATGTCCTATTTAAAGGTGATGAAAACAGAAGAGACATGGAAAATGAGACAATACGCTGGAAACATTTGTATGTCCTATTTAAAGGTGATGAAAACAGAAGAGACATGGAAAATGAGATAATACGCTAGAAACATTTGTATGTCCTATTTAAAGGTGATAAAACAGAAGAGACATGGAAAATGAGATAATACGCTAGAAACATTTGTATGTCCTATTTAAAGGTGATAAAACAGAAGAGGACATGGAAAATGAGATAATACGCTAGAAACATTTGTATGTCCTATTTAAAGGTGATAAAAACAGAAGAGACATGGAAAATGAGATAATACGCTAGAAACATTTGTATGTCCTATTTAAAGGTGATGAAAACAGAAGAGACATGGAAAATGAGATAATACGCTAGAAACATTTGTATGTCCTATTTAAAGGTGATAAAAACAGAAGAGACATGGAAAATGAGATAATACGCTAGAAACATTTGTATGACCTATTTAAAGGTGATGAAAACAGAAGAGACATGGAAAATGAGATAATACGCTAGAAACATTTGTATGTCCTATTTAAAGGTGATGAAAACAGAAGAGACACGGAAAATGAGATAATACGCTAGAAACATTTGTATGTCCTATTTAGAGGTGATAAAAACAGAAGAGACATGGAAAATGAGATAATACGCTAGAAACATTTGTATGACCTATTTAGAGGTGATAAAAACAGAAGAGACATGGAAAATGAGATAATACGCTAGAAACATTTGTATGTCCTATTTTAAGGTGATAAAAACAGAAGAGACATGGAAAATGAGATAATACGCTAGAAACATTTGTATGTCCTATTTTAAGGTGATAAAAACAGAAGGGATATGGAAAATGAGATAATACGCTAGAAACATTTGTATGTCCTATTTAATTAAGCTATCAAATTTGTTCCGGTAACCAGCAGTTGAGTTAGGCGGTCTAATAACACAACATAGAAGAATCTTTTGATTGACTGTTTTTAGGCACCAGTGACTCTAAATGGACAGGTTTTAGATCTAATCTAAATCGTGAAGCATAAATGTTATTTTAGTGTATATGATAATTCCACCATCAGGCCTACTAGTTGTATCATTTCTGAATAGAGTAGTATGAAAAGGTGCAGATCATTGTTAACAATAGAATCATCAAGGTGTGATTCACAGGTTTCTAAATATTCATTTCCAATGAGATCAAATCTGCTACAAATGGAACGAATATTTAAATGAAGAATAGACAGATTACCAGTGATGTTCCTCTCATTGATGGAACAGAATAGATATGGATATCACCTGATGATAACAATGATAATAACAAAGTATATAAAAAGTACCTTATTATCCCATACCACACCCGAAGTTACCTTTGTGATATCTATAAGACGACATTCCTCTTAAGGTATCACAACTCTGAGTTCTGATCAGTAATTTGTGCTCTATACTCACTATAGCAATGCAGTAATCTAGAAAATCGTAATTGAAGGTCGTATTCCGTTGTATGTAGTTTGAAACTAAAGAGTCCCATGAAACCTGATACCATGTATATATAAAACAAGGTAATTTATTATCGTTATCTTGTATTTAGGTGACTTATAATAATAGCCATATTTGAACCAACTGTATTCGTCAGTAAAATATTGCTTATGCTGTCATTTTTACTTAAATTTACATGACTATTTAAATACTAACATGTTTCGAGCATATGCGCTAGTTAGTATTTTATTATAGATATGCATCTGTCCGCACATATATGTAGCTACAGTATTCCAATCCGATTTGAAATAATATAAGGCTGTATTCATTCACAAACAATGTTGTTATATATGTATAGTATTTTGATTAATGGAATGGTTTTTGTGATATAGGGGTTACGGTATCCGATGTTCTTCAATTAGCCATGCATCAATGGGTGAATAGTCGTATTGCAGCTGTAAGAATTAACTATAACACAAAGCTAGGAATCACTAGAAAACACTAGGAATTGCCATGAGTACCAATGATTTAATCTATCGGTTATAAGACTATAACGAAACCTGAAAGAAACGAAAAAAATTATAGCATATCAAAATGAAAAATATTGGTCATACATGTTGTCAATGGGTTGACCTCTGACCTTTATATTAATAACCAATGGTAATACATGCTGTCGATGGTTTGACCTCTGACCTTAATATAAATAACGAATGGTCGTACATGTTGTCAGTGGTTTGACCTCTGACCTTTATATTAATAACCAATTATCATACATGCTCTCAATGGTTTGACCTCTGACCTTTATATAAACTATATATATTATATAAAACCAAGCTATACCAACGACAATGCAATCTACATTGTACTCATTGTACAAATCTTGCTGCAAAATCTAATTTTAGATAATGTCATGTTATTATTTTGTTATCGAGTTATTTTTTAATTAGACCAAATTATCTCCTCTTCTCCCACCTGGTGGGTCACGGTCTGATGATTTCTCCTAGTACACCTTATCAGAAGGATTGATTTAAAAGATTACATTCCATGAAGCTTTGTCTCATGTTTATTACAAAAATGAATCAACTGAAGTTTCTTCGGTTTGATTGTTGTTTAGTTTTTGATGTCGTAGTTACCACAAAAGGCTTTTTATTACACCACGTCCAGAATATTACTTTAAAATATAATTTATGCATATGGCTCATTTTACCACATTCAGATTCAGTAAGAAGATATGGGTTTTTTTTTAAAGTATGATATAATGTATATTAAGATGACAATGCTGGGATAATACCGATCTGACACACACAAAGGGCCTTCGTGTCATCTATGTACTTATCGACCTTACAATCACACAAAAGAGCAAAGATTTTGATATATGACAAATCTGGTATTTCTTTGTCTTATAAATAGGTATACGTTTTATTTACATATTACTCAAAACTTTCGTATGTTTTCACAAGCAAATCGCATTTTCAATCCGTAATCACATTTCTTGATTCATAACTCAAACATAATAAAAATAATCAATGTTTATTTCACAGTACCGGTAGTCTGTTTTCTCAAGAAGGGTATAACCATGATATTTGAATCAATATTATTAAATAGTAAGTAGACTTTTACAAAGTCATAGGCGTTTTTATCTATTGCTGAAATGAAATAAAGACATGTGTATGTCCATATTGAATCTAAATACTTCATAAATTGTAACTATTCCATATACTTCCCTTTCCCTTCCGCAGCATTTATCATTGTCGTTATAACTAAACATTGTTTTGCAAGTTGTTTAATGTAGTTTAAACGTATTAGAAAACGCGATTGTAATCTCAATTCAGAAATGACTCAAACGAAAGCTTCAATCAAATTAAAAGATTTATTCTACCATTCACTGCGTGGTATCAAAACTATTTAATTTAAACCATTGCTGACCATGTAGTATGTCATGAATAATTTCAAGCTATATATTAGATATGATGCTACGTTCCTCCATATAGTCGCATGGGTGTTGACATCGAACAAATTATTAGACGGTTTTGATTTCATAAACACTGACCGTCGTTGCTTTCTATTCAGCAAAATCTATTTCGTCAGCACAGATATCATATTAACGCATAAAATGGCCAAATTCATATCTAGATTAAAATAGAAGATATTCCATTCGGTCAATGTGATGAAGTACTGACTAGAAAGACTTTGCCAGGTTGATACAACATCATCTTATATTCACAAAAGTATCGTTATTTATCTTTCGATTATCTGCTGCAACTTGGCCTCTTTTCCCACTCAGTAGTCAACCAGAATTTTATCCGTTTAATTTCTTAGATAATGCTACATATTGTAATTTTTCAACGCGTATTACATCCGACAATTGATTCGTAAATGTTGTGAAAATCTATTGTAACATTGGAATATGCATAATTTGGGACATCAACGATAACCACTAAAGCAGAAGATTCAACATCATGTAAATATAAACTACAGTTGTGCATTGCACAAAAATGTCAAAAATGAACAAAGAACATCAAATAATCCCATAAATTATCCTTTCCTGATAGCAATCCTATACTAAAAATGACCATTCATTCACACACACATATGTATACTTATTATGCCTTAGCATATGTCTATTGGCATTGATTGTCTATATCCACACATGTAGCTACATTAACCATGTACGACATTGATTTGTAAAATTCAATGACAAACCTGCTTAATTTCGCTAAAACGAAAGAAATAAAGTAATAAACTTAAATCCCATTGGCAAGTCACATAGTGCTTAGCCGGTCAATGAAGTTGTTGCTACAGTAGTTCTACTATTGCGTACCAAATTGAGAAAATGGGCATTTTACTCCGTGGTAAGAACGGTAAACACACGCCATAAACCTCACACCTTTCAATGGAGTATTAGCACATGTCGTTTTAGTATTTGCTATATGTACATGAAGCAATAATAAACTCTTGGATATGAATTCCTTATAATTACACTCTTCCGTTCAAGCTGTAGCATCCTTAGAACAATATTGCACCTAGAATCCCAATACAAATTGAAATGATTATCTTTTCTTTTTTCTCTTCCCACCGCCTCCTCCGCCTCCCCCGCCACCCATTTTCTGACCTCCCCCACTGCCATCTGCGAATTTTTCTTCTGGTTCCGGTGGAAATAACTTCAGTATATTATCATTTCCGAGCCGTTTCTTTTCACGATTTAGAAATCTATAGAATAAATACATGATAACGTCTGTAGTGATAGCAGTGTTAGCGTTGTCCGAAATCCTTTTAATCACAAATAACGTGTCTTGTGTGAGATAGCGTTTTAGAAACCTTCTGCAGATTTTCCTTTGAGAATTTCTTTGTTTTACATCATACAGTTTAGCCATTTTAAGATATTTCATTACAAACGTCTCCTTGTAGTGTGGTAGGACGGCTATTGCTATCGTTCCACAAAAATTAACAAAGCTAAGGACCGAGATGATGAGGAACCAAAACCACAGGAAAAGAAATATCTTTTCGTTGTAAATGTTGATGGGAATGACGCACTGCAATGTGTACCTATTTACATTTTGAAGTTGTCTGCGATCAATATCACACAACGTCATCCTGGGAAATCTAGGAGACATCGTCCAGTCTGAACCGGCCAAGAATGCTTCAACCACTTCTATTCCAAATAAATAAAACTTATTCCCGAGAAATTCATTCATCATAAATAACTGCCCAAAGGCATTGACAAAGTAAAGAAATCGGACTAGAATATTCAGTGTTATGAAAAAATTCCCGTAATGACGTCCGCACCCAAACCGGATGTGTTTGGCGAATTTTTCACGAACTGGTGAACATATTCCTCCGCGGAACTGTTTCGTATTTACTGCGTATGCGTCCAGATATGCAGCAATATGGCGGAGGCGTTGTTCCCTATCTTCTGGAAATACGTCTATACTAAACTTAGCAAGGATGCACATTTTCTTCACTTCTATGCCTGCTCGAGTTGCATATAATTTCCAGACTAGTCTAGGCAAATAAAACATCAAAGCTTGTAAGAATAGAACTAACGGCACCCATTGATAATAAGTGATTTCATCGGACTCCTCCTTTCTGGCTTGCAGGTGTGCGGGTACCTGGACGTTGAAGGGGAGATAATATGTGTTCGATACCCAGCAGAGGTCGTTAACATACCTAACCTCATTGTCGGTAAACTCTGGCGGGCACCAACAGTATATTGGCTTGCCGACATATTCTTCCGTGACGACGTAGATGTTGAAGAATAGCAGAAACATGATGGTGTAGTATCGGCTGATTCTGTCGATGTAATTGTCATCCCAGGCAATCTGTGTGCCGGGGGCGTAAAGGAGTGGCCCAAGGAGGCCATCCAAACTGAAATATAATAGCAATATTCATTTTAATATTCCATAAAGTGGCTTAAAATATACTTCAATTATTCATAAATATATGTATATTGAAGTATATATACCATTTTTGTTATCTTTATAGTAGTTTACACCTGGAAATATGGTAAAAGCTTGACTTTTTGAAATGGCTCTATTGACAGTCAAAGTTTTGTTTCAAAATCGCGATCTAGAGCGAGCGAAGAAATCTGATAATGAATTCTCACCATCGATTGTGTTTTAACATTTCAATCTAAGAAAAAATAGTGTTATGTGGATATTCAACCTGTCGGAGTAATGTAGCAGAGCTTAAGGTTTTTGACGAGAATGAATAGCTGATGGTTTGGCGGGCTGCCTTCATGGCCCGTAACAGCTATAACCACTGTAGCATGCTATTTGTGATCTGTCTCAGTTGATTCAGGCAGGATTTTAGGGAGGCAGTGGCATAATTTCGTTGTCTGCTTTACCAAGAAAGTATAGTATGACCAAGGTTGTCATTTCTTATACTCACATAAAACTCCAATAAGCCCGTCTTTATAGCATAGTAGTTTCACAAAGAAGCATACAGGTATACCCTGTGCAGTCATGTCAACAAATCAAACTGCATTGGCTGTCTTTCTGTACATATGAACATATTAGAACCTTTCTAAGGTCGGAATGTCGAGGGGAATAAACAACTCACGTTCTCAGTATAAACAAATTAAGTGTTTGCCGCTGTCCTCCATGACCAACTCTCGTTCATAGTATAAATAAATTAAACGTGTCCACCGTTGTCCAAGTATACCAATCTACAGTATCAAATAAACACTAATCGCTGTTCCTATTTCCAGAAAAGTTATAACTATGTTACATGTTTTAGGTTGTCAACGATATATCTTGGTGTCCCATGCATATTTTCATAATGCTATTTTATATATATAAGCCCATCTTACATTACGTCTTTATTTTTTTCACTCAAAAGGTCATATAAAAGTGTTTAACCCTGGTATCAATTCGTGTCCGATTTACAAATAGGTCAAAGGTCATATGACGCCATTAGAAACTATTCCCGATTTGATCAATCTAGAGTTTGTTATGAGTGCGCAGCCCTTCGTGCCCGAAGCACTTCTAAGGTAACACGTACATGAAAATATAAGAAAAACCCCAATCTTCTAAAATCCATCCTACACATTGACAGCTTCAGTTTGCGGCCGCCGTGTTTTTTCCTATGGAGAGGGGAATCATGGGTAATCGCCATGGATATGATGCTTTGAAGAAAGCTCAATATATAATAGAACGTTTCAAACGCTGTTATAATCTGACAAACGTAATATCCATCAGGCAGAAGCTCAGTGCTATCGGTCTTAATTTCTAAGCGTTAAAGTGAATATGACCACCTTCCAATATAATCAGCCGACCAAAAACGGAATATCTGTTACGGAAATAAAATGTATTCCTTCTCAAATAGGGGTTTGAGGACAAGGATAGAGTGTGGATATATGACAGAAAAATGTTTTTAAATTACAGTATAAGTGTAGATTTAAAAAAAAATCATTATTTCAAAATTATACTAAACTCTTAAAATAGCCTATTTATTGTCGATCCTTTTGTATATCATACCGAGATTTTAATAGTGTGATATATGAACATACTTAGTGATATTTCAATAAGTATATTTAGTGTAGTAATGCTGTAACCCTTCTTGTATGACTATACATGTAGATTCGAAACTGTGAAAATACATGCTTAGAATTCTTACTAATACCTAAGAACTTACGGAAGATTGCTATATGCCACGATTCCTTTATTACAGTACTTGACTTGAATATTTTTTTAAGGTTAAACCTTTAGTTGAAATAGTTCTTAGAACCATTTTTGTTTCTGAATAAGTCAACTTCCATTATTGTTTTACCTGTGTACGACATATATATATATGTGTGTGTGTAATATATATTCCTAGGTATGATCAGGGATATTTCATTTCCATTTGCTTCTACATCTTCATTTTAAAAATGGAGATGACAATAAAAAAACTAGAGCATAGATGTACGGGGTTTCCCAAATTCAAATCACAATCTAATTAATGGATGTCCTAACCTGATTGACAGTAAGACAATACCAAATACCCGATATAGTCCACCGAATAGCAAATTGCCCGCGGCCAGGTAAAGGTGATGGTATCGTTATTTTCTATCAATCTGAATTACGTAACAAAATAAGCATAATTGAAAATATCCATGACAGTATTGTTTGGGTTGAAGTTGAATTATTACATAGTTCTGCTAAGCCTATACTTTTTGCATTTTGCTACATCCCCCCTGAAAATAGTGTTTACTATGACCATTATGATACTGACCTTTTCCAGTGTTTAGAGGAATCAATCTCTAAATATAAGAATATGGGAGATATATATGTTGTTGGTGATTTAAACGCAAGAACGGGAAATAGACAGGATTATATAGAAAATGATCGATTACATGATAGTGTACACAATATGAATAGTATGTCTAGTTATAATGATGAAACAGAAAAAAACAAGCGTAAAAGTAGGGATAATGAGGTTAATACATTCGGTAGAAGGTTGTTAGAAATATGCAAATCATCAGGCTTACGTATAGTTAACGGTAGACACCAAGATGACGATCACGGCTCTTATACGTTTTACAACACAAATGGGAAAAGCTTGATAGATTATTTGCTAACTGAAGGTTCACATATTGAGAAGATTTGATTCTGGTAATTTTAATACATACTCGGATCATAGTCCCGTCTCATTTACCATTTCTTGTAGTAAGCTCATTTCCTCAAATGAAGAGGATATAGTTACAGAGAGTGATTTTTCAAGCAGAGGAAAAAGTACATCAGTAAAGTGGAATGATGAAAATATACCTTTAATCCTGAATAAATTGCATGAGTCTATAGGGAGAATAAATGAAGAAATGGATGTTGATTTTGATAGTCAAGAAGTAGTTAAAGATGCTCCACCGCCGATAGAGCATAAATGATATTCCTCACTTGAACAATAATTGGTGTTTAATCGTGTATATATATGCCTAATTAACACAAAAATGATATAAAATAATTTATTTCCCCTTTGGTGCATGCACAATCAATACTTCATTCTATATAGGATATAGTGCCACGGAATTTTTTCGGGATGCAATTAATTAGTCTTCATATTTTTAACTTGAAGTAAAATTAAAAGCTTAAACTTCTCAATGGTGGTAATGATGTAAAGTAAATAACTTTTGTAAGTGAAGAAAATACTAAATCGTCTGCACCTGTTTTTGATGGTGAAAAAATATCATTTGTCAGCGGTGGAGCATCTTTAATAGATGTGTTAATAACATAAGTCAAATACTCAATGCTGAGTGTACTCTGCCATATTGTGTATGTAGAGATAACTCTGTTCGGAACCATGTCAATGATAGACGTCAGGTTAAAACTACAAAGGACAAACCATGGATAACCCAACAATGCAAAAACCTATTTAGAGAATATAAAAAATCATTAAAACAGTTTAATAGGGACAAGTCTGAACAAAATCATCGGATATTAGTTACTGCCAAACGTGATTATAAAAAATTAGAGTATAAATTGAAAAGGCAGTATTAACGACGTGAAGGGAATACGTTGTATTTCTTGAAAAGATCAAACCCTCGGCAATTCTATAAGTTAATAAAAAAGAAGACACAGAACAGAATTACATCTACTCTATGTATTGATGAGTTTTATTCTCACTTTAAAGAGTTAATGAATGACAATCACGAAGGAGACACAAATATGTCAGATGTTAATTTAAATCCAGTTTACGAGGAGCTTGATAATTATATTACTACATATGAGATAGAAAGAGCTATTAGAAATTTGAAATGTAATAAAAGTTGTAGTGAAGATTTGATTATTAATGAAATTTTTATACGTGGAAAAGGAATTCTGCTGCCATATTTAGAAAAACTGTTTAATGCTATTTTTAGATCTGGGTTTTTCCCAGAAATCTGGTCTCAATCTTGTATAGTGCCTATTTTTAAAAAAGGTTGTGTGAATGATACAAATAATTATCGAGGGATATCGCTAGTCAGTTGTTTTGGTAAACTGTTCACTAGTGTGTTGAACAACAGAGTTATGGAATGGGAAAAGGAAAACTCTATTTTGACCGATGCTCAATTCGGCTTTAGAAGGGGAAGGTCAACGACCGACGCCATATTTGTCTTACAGACCCTTATTAACAGAAAATTAAAAAATAGAGGTAGACTTTATTGTTGTTTCGTAGATTTCAGGAAAGCTTTTGATTATATTGATAGAAGCAAATTGTGGACTAAATTGATAAATTGTGGAATTAATGGAATTTTTTTAAGAATTATATTCTCTTTGTATAAAAACGTAAAATCATGTGTAAAATACAACGGTCATTTGAGTAATCATTTCCCAAATAAATCCGGACTCTTTCAAGGCGAAATATTGTCACCTGTTCTCTTTTCCCTATATGTAAATGATTTTGAAACCAATTTCATTAATGATAATTGTCCTAGTATAGAGTTACAAATGTTGAATCTTTTCTTATTGATGTACGCTGATGACATGGTTTTGTTTACAAACACCCCAGAAGGATTACAAAATATACTTGACTCTTTACAGGAATACAGTAGAACGTGGAATCTAGAGGTTAATGTTGATAAAACTAAAATTGTGTTTTTTAGAAACGGGGGCATTTTACGTAATAACGAGTCATGGACTTATAATGACCACGTGGTAGAAATTGTTGATAGTTTTAAATACTTGGGCATGTTGTTTAATTATAATGGAAAATTCTATAAAACGCAGAAACATATAGCAGAACAGGGAAGAAAAGCTTTATTTTCATTATTTTCATCTTTAAGAAATCATTGTCTGAATACAGAAACTTTTTGCTCTGTATTTGATTCGCATGTTAACAGTATACTAATTATATATAAGTTATGCGTCTGAAATATGGGGGTTCCATAAAGCCCCGGATGTAGAAAGTGTCCATTTAAAATTTTGTAAACAAATATTAAAGGTAAGGAAATCTACCTGTAATTATCTAATATACTGTGAGTTAGGACGGTTACCTCTAATTGTATGTAGAAAATTAAAAGTGTTTAGATATTGGCTGAAATTAAAGCAAACGGATAATTTGATATTGAAAACATGCTATGATGAATGTGTGAGGCAAGATGATGTTTGGATAAGAAATGTAAAAAACGAGCTAGCAGTCCTAGGACTTAATTACATGTTTGAATCTTCATTATCTTTTCATGTTGCGTTTGAAATATAGAACAGAGACTAATCGATACTTCAAAACAAAACATATTATCAAATGTAACCACGTCCCCTAAAGGATTTTTATACCAACACCTTATAGATAGTCATTGTATACAATTTTATTTGTGCAAACCTATCGAAAATAAATACAAACAAATGTTAACCAAGTTTAGGATATCTGCTCATAAATTAAATATAGAAATAGGGAGGCATCAAAATGTGGTAAGAAGAAACAGAATTTGTAACAAATGTAATTTAAGGGATATAGAAGATGAGTTTCACTTTATTTTGATTTGTCCATTTTATATTGATCTCAGGCGCCGATTAATTAAACAATATTATTACAGGAAACCATCGATATTTAAACTGATACAATTGCTTAGTATTGAAAATGCCAGGGAGTTATCAAATTTAGGGAAATACTTGTATCTAGCTTTTAAGAGACGATGATCGAAAATATATGTAAAGTTGATATTACGTCTACATTTGATTGTATAGCGAATTTTGTATATTATGTCATTCTCCACTGTCTAACTGCATTGTCAATATATCTACAAATGTAATTATATATATGTATATATGTTTTGTACCTATAAGTCTAAAGGCTTTTGGTTAATAAAAAGATTGATTGATTGACAGGTGAGTTCGATGAATGGCGTTGTGTACAGGTTAACAACATTCTGGTCCAGGTATTACATAACCATCAAACCAAAGGCATGGCTAATTATATATCTTATATATCGGTGTATCTATTCGTATATCGATTAAAAATTGAAAACGACAGCACTGTCTAAAATAATTTGTTTTGCTTTATATTTCAATATTTTGATCTTTTAAAATATCAAAAATAAATTATTTCTACCACATGTTGAAACGTATTACGGTATTGTAATAAATGTATATCAATTTATTCTGTTAGCAACACACAACACAATGTTTGTAATGATCAATCATCGGTGTGTACGTACGTCAAGCATCATATCCTCGAAGCTTTAATCAAGGATGTCTTTACTTATTACGTAAAATTTCATTTTACAGTCACAAACTGCAATTCACAATGTATCAAGATACAGACTACAGGAATATCTAATTAAAGCTTATTCGTTGCTGAACTGCTCGACAAAAAAAAATCCGAAACTTTTATTTCTGAGCGGATTTTCTTGCATAATTACACGAAGATACCTGCTATTAGAGCATAAGTTAGAGTATTTGAAACATCGAATTTCACTCTTTTAGTTATTTACATTCGAGCCAAAGTTATTGTACGATTACTTCACTCAAAAATAATCATAAATAAATCGTTGATCGGCTTTTCCTGTGACCGTCGATATAAGTGATAGCACATCAGTTATAGTACAGCTATAAGCCACGGACTATTATGACGTCACACGGTTTAGAGCCAGAAAATATGCATAATCGGGTGGTCAGAAATTTGACCTCGATATCAACGGCTTACAGGTTATTCCGGTCGCGCGCGGCACGGAGAGGTTTCTACACGTGCTAATAAAGCAATTTCCAGCATAAACTGAAATTATCATTTTTGACTGCACAAATCCTTTAACCTTTGGCGTAAACCCACACACCAGAGACGCCAAAAGAGAAAATGGCATGATGGATTTCCAGGCCCAGATCGGCCCATATTTCTGTAACAACTGGGATAATATAGTCTTAGTGACGGCACTTTGTACAGATGGATAGAGTGATTTTTCCAACGGTATTAACCGTTTTTATGAAGATGTTCTAGAAATGTGTTTTAGCCGATAAACCATTGTAGAAGGGTTAGAAATTTTGAGTCGGTGAGTTTTCCACTTTTTACGTATACAGTATTATGAAGAGTATGATTTTTTTCTCGAGTTTTGATCTAGACCTCTTAAACGTCTTAGTGAACACTGGTTGATCCATAAACTGTAACTTGTTCTCAGATCCCTGTAATATTAGATGCTTGTTCTATAGTTCAAGAATGTTATTTGTAGTAATATTAACCGATTTATCGATTGTAAGCATATCTAAGCATATCTGTGTCATATCGCTAACGTACATGTACGTGGGGGTAAAATACTGCCACAGAACTAACTTTACAAGGATGTGTTCTACGGACTTTAGACCTAGACCACCAAGACCTCTTCGGTGTATGGACATCTGGTGTGTCCAGATGATATATGAACTGTGAACTTAACTTAGCAGACGTTACATACATGTACCTATCGAACTATATCATCAATTTGTGATGTATTATCCACGGACCACGATCTTTCTCAAGGCATTTGATCTTTAACTTTGAAAAGCATTTAAATGTCTTTGAAAACAAAAATCTTAACGAAATGTACATTAGATTGATATACATCGTAGCGCTTATAATTCATTGCAAAAAAAGAGATAAAAAAGCCGATTAAACATTATAGTTATTATGGGCACATGAAAAAAACCACACGTTTTCTGATTTAAAAGCTATATCGAATTAACCAAGCACGGAGGTCAATATAGTGACAGATATTTAGTGTTCTCGAAATCACCTGTCAACTTGTTTAGAACAGATGAATTTCATGTTAAATGATAGCGTAATGTTGTTTGGTCATTAAAAATACTGTTTCAGTAAACATTTAAATAAACATCATACTTACAAGGTTACCAGGCCCAGTGGCATTTCTGACTTGTGTTGTATCTACCCCATGCTACACGTAATGGCGACACATAGTGTACGGGACGGAGTCTTTAATTTGTCATTAAACAGAAATAATGAAATGTATCCCGATATGTCGGAGGTCAATCCTGCTATCAAACAATTAGTTCTCTCAGTCCTGGCTCGTCACAGGTAAATGAGCAAACCTTGATTATCTCATTAGTGTATCGGGACAGGTGTATAAGATAGGGATCGTAGACATAAAGTTGGTGTAATTATGTAGGGTCACGTCCCATATGGCTCCGGATCTCTCCTTATCAGTTTAACGGACATTTTATCAATTAATGCGTCATTTTTAAATAGTCGATTAACAATATCGTAATCTCGTAGTTTAGGAAGATTCATTCCGATGTTTTTTTTATGAACAGTTTATAATTGAATATTGTCCGAAAGCGTCTAGGATATGTCGTGTACAGTTATACAGGTATATATAATTGTGTCCTACCTCAAAACACTATTGAATACTTAACATATGATTAATTGACATTGTTTTCATTTAGTTTTAATTTCAAATAATATCTTAAGCGCTAGGTTCAGTTGGATAAAGATTAACTGAAAACATTTTTTACTCGAATTGTGTTCAAATGTATGACAATACAATAGAAGAAGAAATAAAATACAATATTATGAAAAAACCCAAAAGACATTACAATAGAATAGAAAATACAATACAATACAAAATACCAATACAATATTGTCTGTTCTGTGATGCAGGAGAGGTAACTCTTACTAACTTTTTATAACGACAATATGATATTGGAATTCATAGCATAACTTCAAAATGTCACTATAATAAACACAGGCTCCAAAATGGGGGAAGGGGATGGAATGGGGCTTAACTGAATCGATAAAGTGATCATGATCTTCCGGTAAATATTACGAATACATATCATAATACATAATACATGTATACCTTTTTACCATTATAATGATAACGCTTATGTATGTATATATAATCATATTTATGTGTATATAATCATATGTATATATATATAATCGTATTTATGCATGCAGTCTGTATATAATCATTGATAATTAGTCTACTCTTGTTTCCTTGTGCTAATTAATGTCAAAGCAACGCGTCAATTTATGCAATTGTTAGTTTCATAAAACAAGTGTCAGGTATTTCTAATTAAGAAAGCTACTACGTAAAATGTGTATGTGTGTTAAAGAGACAATTCGCTCAAGTTAATTCTTTTACATAATCAAGAAGCAAACTATGGCATAAATGTATTGTTCTACATTTCTTATGAAACATATAACATAAAATATTGACAAATTCCACGTCAATGTTTAGTATTTTAATTGATACCGTCGTAAATACAAATCATTGATCAATACGATTTAGCAGGTACAAATGTACGATGTACTCATACCGAGCCAAAGTCACGCACGTTAAACAAATGAACTACAGTACATAACCACTGAGGAGGTGATAAAATGATTTTGAGGCAAGATAATTCGTCTAATAAGGTAAACACACTACTGTCAGAGCGATTTGAGCAGTTCTAGACGAAAGTTGCATTACTCTACGAGCAAGGGACAGGGTTCGGCATACAAGATGTTCGACCACAATGTGTAATGGCGGACAGCGAGCGAGTTTGAACATTTCACGCGCATTTCACCACCATGGGCTGTTCTGGCATATCACAGTAGAACCGACTGATCTAATTTCCATTGGAACTGGATTTTTCCGATATATATACAAATTTTAATGTACTCTTAGACTGAATTGTCCCTTTAAATAAAGTTTAATAACAATTGAAGTATCGATAAACAAGGAGAGTTTTATTAATTAGCTACAAAGTTTACATTAAATTTCATTATGATCTTTCATTGACACATGTTTTATGTTGTTAACACACAACATGCAATATACAATAAATTACGGTTGTTTTAGTTGTTTATTGCAACTTGTGTTTGTTTTTGTACAATACATGTAGCACCTTGTTAAATTAATTGTATCAAAAAATGGACGTCACGTGTTGTCAGCTCAGATTAGTAATCCAAAAACAGTCTTCATTTAAAGTGCGAGACCAGGTAAGGTATTACGTCGTCGATCTAATGTAAACAACGGTAAACAGCTACGTATACCCGTCCGTATTCTTAGTCCGACTTTGTGTTGTAATTATTATTTCAACTAACCGGAAGCGTTATCACACACAAGCCAGCACATGTACCGGTAAACAATCTGAAAGTGTTGGTATGTATGCGTGTGAACTTGTTGGCGTGGGATATTATGTCTGTGTATACAGTGGTCAGTTATCCATTCGGACATTGTAGTATTAGTGTGACCGACGTTAATTAATCCGTAAAGACTGACCGGAGAAAACATGAACTCCATGACCGGGAAGCACTGTGACAATATAGCCTTCAATATATTCCTGTTCGGAGGTATCGTCCTTTTATGGTATGAAGCTTGTTTTGTTCTACCGTCTTACGCCCCTGGGATTGTCCGGTTCGTGTGGGTGCATTATGTTGTAGCTACCTGGCTGGCCTTTAGTATCTATGGAAACATGTACAAACTAAAAACCACAGATGTCGCGTACAAAGGACGGAGTGATGATTACGGAATGACGAACAAACCTCGTGGATGGAAGTACTGCCGTGTATGTGTAATGGACACGCCTGCCCGATCACACCACTGTAAAGTTTGTAACGTGTGTATACTGAAACGTGATCACCACTGCTGGTTTGCAGCGGGATGTATCGGTTACCATAACCACCGCTACTACGTTGTCATGGTAACATACATGGTGATTGCTGGTATATATTGCAATTGGTTCAACTCTGACTTCGTCACTTCCGTTACTGGAGGGTTCAGCGTTGTGAACGTGTTATTGTTTTTAGGACCACATGTTGGCTGGGTGTTTGGGGTTTTGGACTATTATGAATTCTTTGTTTACACACTTAGCTCCGCCGGAATTATTATGACAGTGCTATTCACGTGGCTTTTCGTCATCCAACTCATTCAAATACGGAGCGGACAGACAAAATACGAAAGGAAGATGGAGATATACAACTACGGGATGAAACGACAATGGAACTTTGATGAAGTGTTTGGAGAACGGTCGTTTCTGGTGTTTCTGTGGCCATTCCTAAAGTCTACATTACCAGGGGATGGTATTGTGTTTAGCTCTGCTGTTTAACTATATGGAACATGTCTGACGGACATATATTAATTTTTATCTTAATTTCATGTAGACAATCATTCAACATTTCCAATTTCATTAATTTAAAACCGTCATTTGTGTGACATTGTATGTCCCTTACTTAGATACACTACCATGTGCAAGTCTTTCTGAAGGATGTTTAAATCGCCATCGTTATGCACGTGTCCTTCTGTTGTCTCGATCTCAATCATTTTATATATTATTGATATACAATATCTCATTATAGTGAATGAGTTGAAAGAAAGTATTTTAGTGGTAAAGTGGTAATCATTTTAAATAAATATTAAATTGCATGATAAGAAATACTTGCTTTTCTTAATCGGGCATTTGATATTATCTCAATCTAAATATCACACGTCCTATCACCTCCAGCAATTCACATCGTTGCATGTCATGGGACTTAGCGTGATTATCATTCATGTACAGTAATGGAGAAAACTGCTCTGTTTACCAGAATTTGTCTAATGTATTTTACAAAATGAATCTTCTTGCGTAATATAAGTCTTATAATGCATATAGGTTTTAATTTTACAAAGTCAATTACATGCGTTTGCTATTCGGTAAAGTAACTAAGAAATAACACAAACTTGTCAAACCAAGAAACTTTTAAAAGTAAGGATCTGCAATTTTATTTCAGTTGTAGTTTTTACATGTAAAGTGACTTTTAATGTTTCAATCTCTGAATTTCAACAAACATAAAACTTCAAAAACTAAATTTGTGTTACATGTATATTACTATTGAATTGATTGTCTGATAAGTATCAAACCTCATCTGGTCAAGTTCTGAAAGGCCTAGAAACGATCTGATATTGAACTCGTATTTCCAAAATAATATTATCAATATCAAGATATCAAATTGTTGAAAATGAAGGTATTTCAGTATTTGAAGGAATTTAGATCAAGATCCTAAATTTAGTCTGCACTTACGATCATGAAGAGGAGCATTATTCACAATTCTAATATCCTACCGTTTGACTATGTGTTGTTTGGAATTATAAAGTAACCTTTAATAACATAAACACTTGCTTTAAAGATGAAAATGAAAAAAAATGCTTAAAAGACAGAAATGCATTTAATATTAGTATATTACCTACATGTAGTTACCTACATATGTATATGACACAGTGTATGTAGCCCTAGGGTGTATTCATCTTAAACAGGTCATGCCCCGATCCACATACAATACTGCATGTAAACGTCAATGTCAAGCTATCAAATCGTTATATGAATTTTCAGCAAAATTAGTTTTAATGCTAAAATAGATTAAATGCCTAACTAGGTCACTGTGATCTACTTATCCGTTTTCTAAAACAGATCATTTCTATTTTAAGAATAAATCTAATGACCCCCTATTATCATTTCTATTTTAAGAATTAACCTAATGACCCCCTATTTTAAGAATTAATCTAATGACCCCCTATTATCATTTCTATTTTAAGAATTAATCTAATGACCCCCTATTTTAAGAATTAATCTAATGACCCCTATTTTAAGAATTAATCTAATGACCCCCTATTTTAAGAATTAATCAAATGACCTCCTATTTTAAGAATTAATCTAATGACCCCCTATTTTAAGAATTAATCTAATGACTCCCTATTTTAAGAATTAATCTAATGACCCCCTATTTTAAGAATTAATCAAATGACCTCCTATTTTAAGAATTAATCTAATGACCCCCTGTTTTAAGAATTAATCTAATGACCCCTATTTTAAGAATTAATCTAATAACCCATATTTTAAGAATTAATCTAATGAGCCCTGTTTTAAGAACTAATCTAATGACCCCCTATTTTAAGAATAAATCTAATGACCCCCTATTATCATTTCTATTTAAAGAATTAACCTAATGACCCCCTATTTTAAGAATTAATATAATGACCCCTATTTTAAGAATTAATCTAATGACCCCTATTTTAAGAATTAATCTAATGACCCCCTATTTTAAGAATAAATCTAATGACCCCCTATTATCATTTCTATTTTAAGAATTAATCTAATGACCCCCTATTTTAAGAATTAATCTAATAACCCCTATTTTAAGAATTAATCTAATGACCCCCTATTTTAAGAATTAATCAAATGACCTCCTATTTTAAGAATTAATCTAATGACCCCCTGTTTTAAGAATTAATCTAATGACCCCTATTTTAAGAATTAATCTAATAACCCATATTTTAAGAATTAATCTAATGAGCCCTATTTTAAGAATTAATCTAATGACCCCCTATTTTAAGAATAAATCTAATGACCCCCTATTATCATTTCTATTTAAAGAATTAACCTAATGACCCCCTATTTTAAGAATTAATATAATGACCCCTATTTTAAGAATTAATCTAATGACCCCTATTTTAAGAATTAATCTAATGACCCCCTATTTTAAGAATAAATCTAATGACCCCCTATTATCATTTCTATTTTAAGAATTAATCTAATGACCCCCTATTTTAAGAATTAATCTAATAACCCCTATTTTAAGAATAAATCTAATGACCCCATATTTTAAGAATTAATCTAATGACTCCCTATTTTAAGAATTAATCTAATGACCCCCTATTTTAAGAATTAATCTAATGACCCCCTATTATCATTTCTATTTTAAGAATTAATCTAATGACTCCCTATTTTAAGAATTAATCTAATGACCCCCTATTTTAAGAATAAATCTAATGACCCCCTATTTTAAGAATAAATCTAATGACCCCCTATTATCATTTCTATTTTAAGAATTAATCTAATGACCCCCTATTTTAAGAATTAATCTAATGACTCCCTATTTTAAGAATTAATCTAATGACCCCCTATTTTAAGAATTAATCTAATGACCCCCTATTTTAAGAATTAATCTAATGACCCCCTATTATCATTTCTATTTTAAGAATTAATCTAATGACCCCCTATTATCATTTCTATTTTAAGAATTAATCTAATGACCCCCTATTATTATTTCTATTTTAAGAATTAATTTAATGACCCCCTATTATCATTTCTATATTAAGAATTAATCCAATGACTCCCTATTATCATTTCTATTTTAAGAATTACTCTAATGACCCCCTATTTTAAGAATTAATCTAATGACCCCTTATTATCATTTCTATTTTAAGAATTAATCTAATGACTCCCTATTTTAAGAATTAATCTAATGACCCCCTATTTTAAGAATTAATCTCATGACTCCCTATTTTAAGAATTAATCTAATGACTCCCTATTTTAAGAATTAATCAAATGACCTCCTATTTTAAGAATTAATCTAATGACTCCCTATTTTAAGAATTAATCTAATGACCCCTATTTTAAGAATTAATCTAATGACCCCCTATTTTAAGAATAAATCTAATGACCCCCTATTATCATTGCTATTTTAAGAATAAATCTAATGACCCCCTATTATCATTTCTATTTTAAGAATTAATCTAATGACCCCCTATTATCATTTCTATTTTAAGAATTAATCTAATGACCCCCTATTATCATTTCTATTTTAAGAATTAATCTAATGACCCCCTATTATCATTTCTATTTTAAGAATTAATCTAATGACCCCCTATTATCATTTCTATTTTAAGAATTAATCTAATGACCCCCTATTTTAGTTTTGGAAGCAACAACTTGTTTTCTCTTGAACTGCAAAATTTTAGAAAAAAAGCTTGTCATCAGAATTTTTTCTGTGAAGAGTTGAATCTGTCAAAAATTGTTAAAAAACGAGGTATTTTTGTCTTCAAAATATAGATGGTAGAGGTAATATATACAGCTATAGCAAAACAAATGGTTTGATTGTGTGATATTACTGTTTTCTTAAAGATGCTCCACCGCTGACAAATGGTATTTTTTCACTATCAAAAACAGGAGCAGACGATTTAGTATTTTTCTTCAGTTACAAAAGTTACTTACTTTCCACCATTACCACCATTGAAAAGTTTGAGCTTCCAATTTTACTTCAAGTTAAAAAATATGAAAAATAATTAATTGCATCCCGAAAAAAATTCCGTGTCACTATATTCTATATGGAAGGAAGTACTGATTGCGCATGCACCAAAGGCGAAATAAATTATTTTATATTATTTTTTGTGTTAATTAGACATATATATACATGATCAAACACCAATTATTGTTCAACTGATGAATATCATTTAAGCTTTGTCGGCGGTGGAGCATCTTTAAGAAAGCACTGATTTTGTCAATTTTGCGAATATTCATAATTATCAGACTACCAATTTGCAAAATATTGCTTTTGTGTGTCTGCCCAAAACATGGAAATCTCTGTAAAATCACTTTTTTTGTCAAACAGGTAACTATAATTCACAAAAGCCCACAAAAATCCAGCACAACGCCATATAATTTTTATTCCGTTTTCACCTTTGGTGTGAACTCTCATTTCCAGAAATCTATATTAGAATAAAAGTTTGACATCAGAAAAAAAACGTTTTTACTAGAGCAAATCCATAGAGCTTGTTCATAACTTAAGCACATGTATAATCAATAAAATGCATGTTTTGTTTCAAGAGTATGCACTGAAATAAACTGTTCTTTCAAATTGATTTCAAATTCCTAAGGATATCTTGCATCAACACAAGCAATTAGAAGATCCCTTTTTGAAATTGAAACGGGGGAAATATGACTTTTTGGCGAGGGTTACCTCGCCATTGTGATCGTGGTTGCAAAATTCTCTTACAGTCAATTTCCTCAATATGATTGGCTTAGAAATTGCTCGTAGATACTAGCGCTCCTAGCGGCAGTGTATTCAACAACTTTGATTTTACCGGGAATTTTAAATAGCAAATTTTGAATATGAAAGTTACCGATATAAGCGTATCTGTAACGTTGAAATAGGAATAGTATATTACGGCTTTTATATCCTTATTATATACACTATCCAAAAGATCTTCTGTTTGAAAATTTTCACCTGAATTGTTTACAAAGTATCTAGACTTTTCGTTCCCAAAATGGTGTTTACAATGAATGAAGACGTTTCGTCCCCAAAAATGCTTCGCTCCGAAGCTGGTTCCCCCCAGTCGTTTAGTCCCTATTAGTGACAGTTATCCCGCAACGGAAAAAATGAAATAAATATTTCACCTCGAACATCAAAATTGATACCTTAATGAATTTTGTAATTTGAATCAAATTTGTCTCGGAGCAAATACATTTCATGGCGAAATGGAGATGCATTTATCACGGCTGTGTTATGGCACATGGCCTTCATCCGGAACTACAATGGAAGAAAGACAACTCTAACAAAATTTTGGACAAACTTGGTCTAATGATAAAATAGTACGTGACAGACGGTGAACATTTTGTAGATGTTCAAGGTGGCGTAATCTTAAAACTAACGGCAGTTAATAAGGTATGAATATCTACCACATCCATAATTATCGATAATTTTATAAGCACATGTATAAATATCAGATTATATCTATATACTAAAGCACGTTAAGAGATTACCACTAAACCATACTTTTAAAACATTTTTGTTATTTTCACCACAGGAGCTTGACGTTCTGATCATATACATACAGCATATTCATTAAACTAGGTAATACGAAGTACATTTTTGACCGAAAGACATAAATCATATATGGAATGTTCATATAACTCGAAGTGATATTTTTTGGACTACTAGATCGACGAAAATGCCGATTTCTTTTTCATAATTCTTCCGTAAAACGGCACTTAAAAAGCTGTTTCAATCTGTAACAAAAGTAGAGAAAACTGTTAATTGTTTAGCAATTATCCTGAGTTATATTTTACCAACAAGCATCAGAGATTAGCAATTAAAACATACATAAACATATTCCCGACTCTCACTTGCATTGTGTGATCACTCGAGCGGAACTAATCTCTACCACCTGGCACAGTCTTACAAATGCAATCGCACAAAAGCCCACATGATCACTGTTTTTAGTGCGATTACACCTTAGGGTGTGAACAATGTTAGTTTTTTAACTTTTTACTCAACAAAATAGACTTTACGCTTTTCATGATCAGCACCATGATTTTCTGTATAACTTATTAATTTACTACTGTACCCATGCATACGTGTGTATTTATACTTCTTTGTGCACATTATATAACAACTGCTATAGACTGTATATTACAATCAATTTATGAAGGACAAAACTCTTACATGTTAGAACAGGAGGACTGAAGAACATCGGGAATTAAACTTCAATAATATTTCGTCTATGCTGGTATTGGTATTTATGATTAAAATGTTTAATTATATGATATTAGCCTTTTCAGTAATTAATCTGTTAACACATTTATTGTTTCCTTATGTTTTACAGAATGTCAGCATGCATGTATCATTTCAACTGGAAACAGCCTAGGAGAAGAATTGTGTGAACAAAAAGAAGTAATTTTCAACTGTGGAAGCTTAATATTGTAATCATTTTCAATCCGAAAAAATTACTATCATCATCTTCAAGTTCCTTATTGTGAATTTAACTGTAATATGATTTAAGCTTATACCTGATATTTGTAAAACAAATTGTTTATATTCTACGACAAATGAAATGAATAAATAAAAGATTATTTAAAATTTAAAACACAATATGACATTAGCTGTTTATATTTTTTGTCAAAAACATATTAAGCTTATCGTTCATAACACACTAATCATCACCTTCGAGACAATTTAATGAAAATCAATTCAACATTAATTTGTATAACACAGGTCGTCTTATGTTTTCCCCGCCTTGACTATCAATGTATTGATTTTACTTTTTTTTCGGTCACCACATGAACTGCCTTTAAATCAATCACACCAATGAGACATACATTTACTGCATTCATTATAACACTGTAAGGCAATTCTGCAAGATCAGCGAACATTGTTGATTTACCTTGAATATCTACATGCACAGTATGGTACCATATGTAACAGGATAGGAGAAAATGTAGCGGCAAGACCGGGATTCGATCCCGGGACTCTCCGAACAAGCTAGCTGAGTGCTCTACCGTGCTCTACCTGGTCATCGATAATCGACGCAGTCCAGTCCCGCTACACTCCTCCCTCCTTTTTTGAATACATACCAGACCCTTTCAAACACCACAACCGTTGGTTATTTAGTTGGGTGTCAATTCTGTAACAGGAGAGAGAAGAAAATGTAGCTCTTCCGACTGAGCTACCTGATCACCAATAATCAACCCAGTCTGATCCCGCTACAAATATTTATCTGGTTATTTTATCTCCCTTCCTATTTTCAATCTACCTTTATGACTTAGAATCTTACCTGGTGGAAAAGAATATTTTGTCTTACAAATCTCGACAAATCATGCACACTGTGACTGTTGCAAGCTAAACTACGTATCCGCTTGCTGGTTGCTGTTGATTGTTAATGATCTCAAACACACTAATTACTTATTGTGCCAATGTAAATATATTCTACTCTTTTCAAATATTCATGATTACTATTCATGTGTAATATCTCAAAGCATTGACATGTGCACGGAGTACGGCGGACCAGACAGCCGATGTTTTGGACATCTGCTAGATATTTCAGTTTCAGGTTACGGTGGCCAATAAAAGAAAACAAACACAATGCGGTTTTCCTATGTTATTTCTTCTAAATACAACACTTTTTGTGCAAGTTGTCAAGCATTTATGGGGAATATTTTGCATTGAAATTGTCACCTTCATACATCGGTTTTGTGACTCCCTGGACATTGTATTTCCCCATTTTTTGATGCGCAAAATATACTGATAGTAGATTTTTTAAGCATTTTTAGCCCTAAAAAGTACCTGCGCAAATTATACCAGTTTTTACGGTATATGATATTGGAATGTATCCCAAACTTTTTATCATATTATTTGCCAATAACACTGTTATGATATCAGAAATATCTGATGGTCTACAACAAATGTTACATGAATTTTAACAATATTGCATAACATGGAAATTAGAACTTAATATCAGAAAGATAAAAATTGTGATATTATCAAGACGTAAATCGGTACGACAACACCAGTTGATGTTATGGAATACAGAATTAGATTTATGAGAATTGTTTACATATCTAGGTACAGAAAATAATGTTAATGGTAGCGTTTTTAAAGAAAGGGAAAAAAACCTGCTGAACAAACAATTAAATCGGTGTTTGCTATTAATAAGAAATAAAGGAATGTATCTCTTCCTGTGCATCTTAAACTGAAAATATTTGATTCACTTGTAATGACAGTTTTAGTATACTCATCAGAGGTATGAGGATTTGAAAATAAAAAATGTTGTAGAAAAAATCAGTTGTAATTTTGTAAAACAATCCTGAAGTTAAGAAAGTGTACAAACAATTTCATGGTCTATGGTGAGCTAACAAGTTATCCGGTTTGAATTGAAGTTCGGATACAATGTATATCAATCAACTTGCTGTTTTACAAAAGAATAATTACAAAACTTGTAAAAAGTAGACAATTTGACCAATTTATTCAAAAATCACGTGGTGATATTGATAAGTCTTCTAGAGGACAGACATATTCTATATTTAAGACATTTTGGCATAGAAAAGTATGCCTCTTGTCTTTCTCTGCTGCATAACAATACGTGTTAACTGATACTGATTAGAATGGGCTTCCAAGATTTTAGTATGTGTCTCTTATTTTACACCTTGGTGTCCAAGGAATCCTCAAAAGTCCAAACTGGAAGGAACACCAGCCAAATTTATTTCTTATTGTACAAAACTACAGTAGTATTGAGCTTAGAAATATATTCCTCCTATCATCAAGACCGAGCCATTTAGTACTTTCAGTACTTTGATTTTATTTTGTTCTCAACAGGAAATCGTACCGCAATGGAATTGCTATGAGAGCAATCCCTACTGTTTTGTTCTAAAAATACATTGTTGAATGAACTATACGTACCCGTCCCGTATGGTATCCCCGTCTGTAATCTCAGTCGTATGTTCTTTATATGGAGACTGCAAGAGCAAGCTTACTTTAATTTGTATTCATGAGAACGCTCGACTGATACTGCCTGATAGAAGGGGAAGGCTTTGTCCTGTCGATATGTAACCCATCGTAGCTGACTTGTCTTCAATGATTTATTCAAAGGCAGCAATATTTACGTTATCTCCAGAGAGTGGGATGGGATATTTCATAACAGATGTATTTTTTCCTCGGTTGTCTAACCGAGTTCTGAATGGTCATTGCTCTGTCAAATGCAGGGAAGTTTACTGAAGAACCGTTGTCTAACCGAGTTCTGAATGGTCATTGCTCTGTCAAATGCAGGAAAGTTTACTGAAGAAGCTTTAAAGAAGTTACATTTGTTCAATTGACAAGAGAAGAATAAAACACAACATTTTCAGGTTAATTCATGCCAATTTCAGGTGACTTATTTCTGGTCTGATTAATTGAAAAGCGCAAAACATCCTCTGGTCAAGATGTTAGCCTGACATTGACCTGAATTTCACACACGTATTCTGATGTGAAATGAACTTCGATGTCTGGTCATGATAAGGTAAAATTGATAGGAAATCAAATTCATAAACCATACCTTTTCAGGTAAAATTGATGTCGTGCTTCTGGCCCTAGTTCACGAACTTTCTGTAACTTAAGAAAATTCACTAATGTATAAATACTACCTGCATTACAGGGTTACACCAGGCACTGTCACCCTCTAATGCAGGTAGTATTTATTTTATTATACCGAAAGTCTAAAACAAAACTAGTTTTCTTGTATTTGCAGTCTATTGAAACATTTTAACTTATTTTAAGTTAAGTTTACTTATTACCGTCAAAGCGCTATATGTTGGTTGTTATTAACCCGTCGGTGATTAGGTGAACGGAAGACATGCGATTACAAACGTCTTCGTGACGTTGCTAATGTTGTAAACAGACGGCAGGACGAAACCAAAATTCATTGAGATTTACAAAAACGTTAAGATTTTAACAAACGCGGGAGACAAGACAACAAAAATATTTCATTGAATGCTGGTTGTGAGTATTATTTTTACAATGCAACGGTAATAAGCGCTACTGAGTACAGTATGGAAGCTGATATGTTATTTTACTGCCGACGGTGAGCTTTCGACTTTTCCAGTATGTGACATTGACCGTTCTCAACAGGAAATCGTACCGCAATGGAATTGCTATGAGAGCAATCCCTACTGTTTTGTTCTAAAAATACATTGTTGAATGAACTATACGTACCCGTCCCGTATGGTATCCCCGTCTGTAATCTCAGTCGTATGTTCTTTATATGGAGACTGCAAGAGCAAGCTTACTTTAATTTGTATTCATGAGAACGCTCGACTGATACTGCCTGATAGAAGGGGAAGGCTTTGTCCTGTCGATATGTAACCCATCGTAGCTGACTTGTCTTCAATGATTTATTCAAAGGCAGCAATATTTACGTTATCTCCAGAGAGTGGGATGGGATATTTCATAACAGATGTATTTTTTCCTCGGTTGTCTAACCGAGTTCTGAATGGTCATTGCTCTGTCAAATGCAGGGAAGTTTACTGAAGAACCGTTGTCTAACCGAGTTCTGAATGGTCATTGCTCTGTCAAATGCAGGAAAGTTTACTGAAGAAGCTTTAAAGAAGTTACATTTGTTCAATTGACAAGAGAAGAATAAAACACAACATTTTCAGGTTAATTCATGCCAATTTCAGGTGACTTATTTCTGGTCTGATTAATTGAAAAGCGCAAAACATCCTCTGGTCAAGATGTTAGCCTGACATTGACCTGAATTTCACACACGTATTCTGATGTGAAATGAACTTCGATGTCTGGTCATGATAAGGTAAAATTGATAGGAAATCAAATTCATAAACCATACCTTTTCAGGTAAAATTGATGTCGTGCTTCTGGCCCTAGTTCACGAACTTTCTGTAACTTAAGAAAATTCACTAATGTATAAATACTACCTGCATTACAGGGTTACACCAGGCACTGTCACCCTCTAATGCAGGTAGTATTTATTTTATTATACCGAAAGTCTAAAACAAAACTAGTTTTCTTGTATTTGCAGTCTATTGAAACATTTTAACTTATTTTAAGTTAAGTTTACTTATTACCGTCAAAGCGCTATATGTTGGTTGTTATTAACCCGTCGGTGATTAGGTGAACGGAAGACATGCGATTACAAACGTCTTCGTGACGTTGCTAATGTTGTAAACAGACGGCAGGACGAAACCAAAATTCATTGAGATTTACAAAAACGTTAAGATTTTAACAAACGCGGGAGACAAGACAACAAAAATATTTCATTGAATGCTGGTTGTGAGTATTATTTTTACAATGCAACGGTAATAAGCGCTACTGAGTACAGTATGGAAGCTGATATGTTATTTTACTGCCGACGGTGAGCTTTCGACTTTTCCAGTATGTGACATTGACCCAGTATGAGACATTGACCCAGTATGAGACATTGACCCAGTATGAGACATTGACACAGTATGTGACATTGACCCAGTATGAGACATTGGCTCATGATCAGTATGTGGCATTGACCCAGTATGAGGCATCGACCCAGTATGAGACATTGACCCAGAATGAGACATTGACACAGTATGTGACATTGACACAGTATGAGACATTGGCCCAGTATGAGACATTGGCTCAGTATGTGGCATTGACCCAGTATGTGACATTGACCCAGTATGAGACATTGGCTCAGTATGTGGCATTGACCCAGTATGTGACATTGACCCAGTATGAGACATTGACCCAGTATGTGACATTGACCCAGTATGAGACATTGGCCCAGTATGAGACATTGGCTCAGTATGTGGCATTGACCCAGTATGAGGCATCGACCCAGTATGAGACATTGACCCAGTATGAGACATTGACATAGTATGAGACATTGGCCCAGTATGAGACATTGGCTCAGTATGTGACATTGACACAGTATGTGACATTGACACAGTATGAGACACTGACTCAGTATGAGACACTGACTCAGTATGAGACATTGTCCTAGTATGTGACATTGACTCGGTGTGAGACACTGACACTGTATGAGACATTGACCTAGTATGAGACATTGACCCAGTATGTGACATTGACACAGGATGAGACACTGGCCCAGTATGAGACACTGACATAGTATGTGACATTGACCCAGTATGATACACATGGTGTCTGTATAGGTAGTCAGAATGAGCAAATGTGTATTTTGCCAGAGATATTCTCTCAGACTGGCAGAGAAATGGGAGACAAATCTGCCGGCCTCTATAGCGATGTGTTCCTGTTCGACAATAGCTCACTGTAGCGTATATATATAGCGTGTATTGGACCGATAATGTAATTGGTTGGATAATCTAATACCTTTAGTCTTGATTTCGACAACCACCTGATTATCTTCAGCCTTTACTCTGGTCACTTACTGTAGAAACTACATACCTATGTGGAGGATGGTCGGTTTAGTTAATTGGCAAAATTTACTTGTATTCGGTTTAGCTTTGCGTTCCTATGTACAAAACAAGTCATAGTTGAGAGTGGAGAAAAAAAAAAAAAAAATCAAGTAAGGCAGATGTCAAAGTACTTGGTGTATGTTGTAGCTAAAATTAAATGTATAATTACATAGATTGTTTTTAGTAATTAAGGAATAACTATGATTTAGGTATTAACGAAATCAATTATTGTTCAACCATTGTATTGTGAACATAATTAGGGCCCCGCATCGAGATGCGGGTGCCCTATAGTAATCAGGTTGTCCGTCTGTCCGTCCGTCCGTCTGTCCGTTTTTTTTCTTTTGCACATTAATGATGGAAGGGAGTGGAGTATTTTCCCCATATTTTACATGATGATTCCCCATCCATCCTAGATCTGCTTGGTAATTTTTCAGGCTGAAATTAAATTAAAAAATCGGCCATCTTGGATTTTAACATTTAAAAAAAATCACAATGTTGTTGCTCTTAACTGATAAACATTTTGTTATAACATTATGATGCAAAGTTGTTCAGAATTAAACAAGGAGTTGACTGTCCAAAGGTAAGGTCATGGGCCAAGGTTACTAAGTCAAAGGTCAAGGTCAAATTTAAAAAAATTATTTTCTCATGAACATTTTGCTACAACATTTATAATGAAGCAGAGTTGTTCAGAATTAAACAAGAAGTCAACTCACCAAAGTTTTGACTGACCAAAGGTAAGATCATGGGGTCACTGCATCAAAGGTTGTGGACACATTTTCCATTTTTGGACTTATTAACAATTTGTTATGACATAATAAATAAAATTATTCATTGCTTAATATATTAATTAAAGTCAATATGATTTGAATCAAAATTGCTACATGATATGATTAGAATCAAAAAGGCTGCAAATCAGTCATCTTGGCACGTCAGACACATAGCGGGGCCCTTTCTGACGTGTCAGTGTTCTAGTTTGTTTTAGACCCGGAGTTTGGCTTAAATCACTCAAAAAGTAATATAGTTGTTTTCACATTTCGATTTGCAAAATAGCGATTTTATAAAAAAAGTTATCAATTTTGTGAGAGTCTCTTTATTCTATATATCACCAAATAGACATAGTATCAAGCATATTTAGAATCATGTCACAATAATTTCGGTTTTTACATACAAAAAAAAAGAGATAAATGCTAATTTATAGAGTTACAATAAATATAATTATTATGATTAACAATTATAACTTTGGTCATTAAGGAGCTAGTTACCTCCTCTTATCGTCATAAACCTTACCGTGTTTTATATATTTGTTTGTACCACCAATATCAGGAGAAGATTTTGATAAGCTACGCCTGACATCTAATCCTATTGACATCTTTTATCATTAAAATATTTGGAAATTGAAAACCTTTAGATGCATTTACATGCATTTTTCTATGTATATGTATCCAGCCATGTTTGGATTTCTTCCCACCTTTTCTTTCACCTTGAGTATTATTAAAGAATTCACAAATGACGAAGCAGTATAAGCGTGCATGGTACTCAGTTCCTCAATAATGTATTCTGATAGTCCGGAATGGCATACGACCAAATTACATCAATCGAGACCATAAAAGACCTGAAGTGTCAAAGGAGTTATAATATGGAACGATAGATTCTACATGGCGTAATTTCCCAAATGTCTAATTTTAAATTGAAATGACAGTTGTGTTCCAACAATATCCCATTCACACGATGCACACTCAGGAGATAGCAAAGCAATGTCAAACAGACATTTCATAGAATTAATCATTATTCTCATGTAAACAAACTCTTTGCAGTGTTGTGTATTTGTCAGAGAAGCTGATATGGAATACCACAAAAAGATTGATAATGATATTCACACATTGGAAATCGATCCAGTTTAATGCATGTTTCTGGGGATAAACATGTCATTTATTTCTAACAAAACCGACATTTCGGTTAATCACGCCATGTAAACATGGTTTACATAGGCTTTGAGGCATTCCATCATAAAAACATCACAGTAATGCCAAAAGTCGTTTGTCATTCAGGAAAGTAAGCATCAGTATGAGCCCGTCGTAAAATATGGCTCCTGGCTTGCTTCTTGTCACGAACCAGACCCATTTCCCGACAGAGAGGGTTATGGTTTCATTGTGGCTTCATTAGCTGCTGTTGTGGATGAAATGAACATGTTAGGCTCGATATTACGACCTTCTGACAAGACAAGAAAAATGTCCATCCTCCCAGGTGCTATTTCTCATTTAACATTTTATTCTGCTTTAATGGCTACTTTTTGGAAATACGAGTTTCCATATACTAGTAAGAAAGTTATTTGGCTTGATATGCTATATTTAATATCAATTGTTAACTTAACTTAAGTTTATGGTGTATTGAATTATGATAATTAAAAATACAAGTGTAATAGTGTATGGTTGACCGTATTTGTGTTGTGTTTGTGAAGGTTTTTTATAGTGCTATCTCACTGAAGTGTCACACCAAAGACACCGAACAATACACTTCAGCCATGTTACAGACAAAGCACAAAAAAGTTGTCTAATTCCAATTATGATAACATGAATGTGATCGGAGTAAAACGTCATTATGACCAGTAACTACGACATTACTACTAAACAGCGTAAAACGTCAGCATAACCTACATAAAACGTCAGCATAACCCACATAAAACGTCAGCATATAACCCATATAAAACGTTCGCATAACCAATATAGAACATCAGCACAACCCAAATAAATTGTCAGCATAACCCACATAAAACGTCAGCATAACCCACATAAAACGTCATCATAACCCACATAAAACGTCAGCATAACCTACATAAAAACGTCAGTATAACTCACATAAAACGTCATCATAACCCACATAAAACGTCAGCATAACCCACATAAAACGTCAGCATAACCCACATAAAACATCAGCATAACCCACATAAAACGTCAGCATAACCCACATGAAACGTCAGCATAGCCCACATAAAACGTCAGCATAACCTACATAAAACGTCAGCATAACCAACATATAAAACGTCAGCATAACCGACATAAAACGTCAGCATAACCCAAATAAAATGTCAGATTAACCAATATAAAACGTCAAGAAAACCCAATAAAAACATCAGCATCATCCGTACAAAACGTCAACATAGCCAAAATAAAATGTCAGCATAGCCTACATAAAACGTCAGCATAGCCTAAACAAAACGTCAGCATAGCCTACATAAAACGTCAGCATAACCCACATAAAATGTCAGCATAACCCACATAAAACGTCAGCAAAGCCCACATCAAACGTCAGCATAACCCACATAAAACTTCATCATAGCCAACATAAAACATCAGCATAACCTACATAAAACGTCAGCAAAGCCCAAATGAAACGTCAGCATAACCGACATAAAACATCAGCGTAGCCCAAATAAAACAACAGCATAACCCACATAAAACGTCAGCATAACCAACATAAAACATCAGCATAATTCGTATAAAACGTCAGCAAAACCGACATAAAACGTCAGCATTACCGACATAAAACGTCAGCATAGCTCACATAAAACTTCAGCATAACCCACATAAAACATTAGCATAATCCGTATAAAACGTCAGCATACATTTGTAGCCTACATAAAACGTCAGCATAACCGACATAAAACGTCAGCAAAGCCCACTTAAAAATGTCGGCATAACCCACATAAAACGTCAGCATAACCGACAAAAAACGTCAGCATAACCTACATAAAACGTCAGCATACCCTTCTTAAAACGTCAGCATAACCTACATAAAATGTCAGCATACTCCGTATAAAACGTCAGCGTAACCTACATAAAACGTCGGCATAACCCAAATAAAACGTCAGCATAGCTTACATAAAATGTCAGCATAACCTACATAAAACGTCAGCATAACCTACATAAAACGTCAGCAAAACCCCAAAAAACGTGAGGATAGCCTACATAAAAAGTCAGCATAACCCATATAAAACGTCAGAATAAACCACATAAAACGTCAGCATAGCTTACATACAACGTCAGCATAACCCATATAAAACGTCTAACCCACATAAAACGTCAGCATAACCCATATAAAACGTCAGAATAACCAACAAAACATCATCATAACCTACATAAAACGTCAGCATAGCCCAAATAAAACGTCAGCATAGCCAAAATAAAATGTCAGCATAGCCTACATAAAACGTCAGCATAGCCTAAACAAAACGTCAGCATAGCCTACATAAAACGTCAGCATAACCCACATAAAATATCAGCATAACCCACATAAAACGTCAGCAAAGCCCACATCAAACGTCAGCATAACCCACATAAAACTTCATCATAGCCAACATAAAACATCAGCATAACCTACATAAAACGTCAGCAAAGCCCAAATGAAACGTCAGCATAACCGACATAAAACATCAGCGTAGCCCAAATAAAACAACAGCATAACCCACATAAAACGTCAGCATAACCAACATAAAACATCAGCATAATTCGTATAAAACGTCAGCAAAACCGACATAAAACGTCAGCATTACCGACATAAAACGTCAGCATAGCTCACATAAAACTTCAGCATAACCCACATAAAACATTAGCATAATCCGTATAAAACGTCAGCATAGCCTACATAAAACGTCAGCATAACCGACATAAAACGTCAGCAAAGCCCACTTAAAAATGTCGGCATAACCCACATAAAACGTCAGCATAACCGACAAAAAACGTCAGCATAACCTACATAAAACGTCAGCATACCCTTCTTAAAACGTCAGCATAACCTACATAAAATGTCAGCATACTCCGTATAAAACGTCAGCGTAACCTACATAAAACGTCGGCATAACCCAAATAAAACGTCAGCATAGCTTACATAAAATGTCAGCATAACCTACATAAAACGTCAGCATAACCTACATAAAACGTCAGCAAAACCCCAAAAAACGTGAGGATAGCCTACATAAAAAGTCAGCATAACCCATATAAAACGTCAGAATAAACCACATAAAACGTCAGCATAGCTTACATACAACGTCAGCATAACCCATATAAAACGTCTAACCCACATAAAACGTCAGCATAACCCATATAAAACGTCAGAATAACCAACAAAACATCATCATAACCTACATAAAACGTCAGCATAGCCCAAATAAAACGTCAGCATAGCCTACTTAAAACGTCAGCATAACCTACATAAAACGTCGGCATAAAACGTCAGCATAACCGACATAAAACGTCAGCATAGCCCAAATAAAACGTCAGCATAGCCTACTTTAAACGTCAGCATAACCTACATAAAACGTCAGCATAACCCATATAAAACGTCTAACCCGCATAAAACGTTAGCATAACCCATATAAAACGTCAGAATAACCAACAAAACATCAGCATAACCTACATAAAACGTCAGCATAGCCCAAATAAAACGTCAGCATAGCCTACTTAAAACGTCAGCATAACCTACATAAAACGTCGGCATAAAACGTCAGCATAACCGACATAAAACGTCAGCATAGTACTACAACGTACATACAACGTCAGCATAACCCACATAAAACGTCAGCATAACCCATATAAAACGTCAGAATAACCAACAAAACATCATCATAACCTACATAAAACGTCAGCATAGCCCAAATAAAACGTCAGCATAGCCAAAATAAAATGTCAGCATAGCCTACATAAAACGTCAGCATAGCCTAAACAAAACGTCAGCATAGCCTACATAAAACGTCAGCATAACCCACATAAAATGTCAGCATAACCCACATAAAACGTCAGCAAAGCCCACATCAAACGTCAGCATAACCCACATAAAACTTCATCATAGCCAACATAAAACATCAGCATAACCTACATAAAACGTCAGCAAAGCCCAAATGAAACGTCAGCATAACCGACATAAAACATCAGCGTAGCCCAAATAAAACAACAGCATAACCCACATAAAACGTCAGCATAACCAACATAAAACATCAGCATAATTCGTATAAAACGTCAGCAAAACCGACATAAAACGTCAGCATTACCGACATAAAACGTCAGCATTACCGACATAAAACGTCAGCATAACCCACATAAAACATTAGCATAATCCGTATAAAACGTCAGCATAGCCTACATAAAACGTCAGCATAACCGAAACATAAAACGTCAGCAAAGCCTACATAAAAACGTCAGCATAACCCATAAACATAAAACGTCAGCATAACCGACATAAAACGTCAGCAAAACCTACTTAAAAATGTCGGCATAACCCACATAAAACGTCAGCATAACCGACAAAAAACGTCAGCATAACCTACATAAAACGTCAGCATACCCCTTCTTACCTAATAAAAACGTCAGCATAACCTACATATAAACGTCAAAATGTCAGCATACTCCGTGTAAAACGTCAGCGTAACCTACATAAAACGTCGGCATAACCCAAATAAAACGTCAGCATAGCTTACATAAAATGTCAGCATAACCTACATAAAACGTCAGCATAACCTACATAAAACGTCAGCAAAACCCCAAAAAACGTGAGGAAAGCCTACATAAAAAGTCAGCATAACCCATATAAAACGTCAGAATAAACCACATAAAACGTCAGCATAGCTTACATACAACGTCAGCATAACCCATATAAAACGTCTAACCCACATAAAACGTCAGCATAACCCATATAAAACGTCAGAATAACCAACAAAACATCATCATAACCTACATAAAACGTCAGCATAGCCCTACATAAAACGTCAGCATAGCCCAAATAAAACGTCAGCATAGCCTACTTAAAACGTCAGCATAACCTACATAAAACGTCGGCATAAAACGTCAGCATAACCGACATAAAACGTCAGCATAGCCCAAATAAAACGTCAGCATAGCCTACTTTAAACGTCAGCATAACCTACATAAAACGTCAGCATAACCCATATAAAACGTCTAACCCGCATAAAACGTTAGCATAACCCATATAAAACGTCAGAATAACCAACAAAACATCAGCATAACCTACATAAAACGTCAGCATAGCCCAAATAAAACGTCAGCATAGCCTACTTAAAACGTCAGCATAACCTACATAAAACGTCAGCGCATAAAAACGTCAGCATAACCGACATAAAACGTCAGCAATAGCCCAAATAAAACGTCAGCATAGCCTACTTTAAACGTCAGCATAACCTACATAAAACGTCAGCATAACCTACATAAAACGTCAGCATCTTCCACATAAAAAGTCAGCATAACCCACATAAAACGTTAGCATAACCCATATAAAACGTATGCATAACCCACATAAATTGTCAGCATAGCCCACATAAAACGTCAGCATAAGCCTACATAAAATGTCAGTCAGCAATATAACCTACATAAAACGTCAGGTACCCAAATAAAATGTCAGCATAACCCACATAAAACGTCAGCATAACCCACATAAAACATCAGCATAATCCGTAAAAAGACAGCATAACCCACATAAAACGTCAGCATAGCCAACACAAAACGTCAGCATAACCTACGAATAAAACGTCAGCATAGCCCCATAAAACGTCAGCATAACCGATATAAAACGTCAGCATAAGCCCACATAAAACGTCAGCATAACCCACATAAAACGTCAGCATAACCCAATAAAACCAGCATAACCCATATAAAACGTCAGCATAACCCACATAAAATGTCAGCAAAGCCTATATAAAACGTAAATAACCCACAAAACGTCAGCATAACCGACATAAAACGTCAGCATAGCCCAAATAAAACGTCAGCATAACCTACATAAAACGTCAGCATAATCCCACAAAAAAATCAGCATAACCCACATAAAACGTCAGCATAACCCACATGAAACGTCAGCATAGCCCACATAAAACGTCAGCATAACCTACATAAAACGTCAAAGCCACATAAAACGTAGGCACCAATAAACGCTCATAAAATCGCTTCTTAAAAACTTCCGGAGCAAATTTAAGGTCTTAAAAACGTCAGCATAATGGCCATATAAAACGTCAGCATAATCCCTGTTTGTCGTCGCGCATAAAACGAAACATAAAACACCCGCGTTGAAAATAACATTTTATTTATTCTATATTAAATAGTTCTGAAATGAAAGTTTCAGTAACATATATTAATAAACCTACACATAAAACGTCAGCATAACCCATAGTGCCCTTTAAAACGTCAGCAAAGCCTACACGTCAGCATAACCATAAAATGTCAGTCGGCAAGCCTATATAAAACGTAGGCATAACCCACATGAAACGTCAGCATAACCGACATATAAAATGTAAAACGTAAACAGCATCGCCTTCTTAAAACGTCAGCATAACCTACATAAAACGTCAGCATAATCCCTACAAAACGTCAGCGTAACCTACATAATACGTCGGCATAACCCACATAAAACGTCAGCATAGCCCAAATAAAACGTCAGCATAACCTACATAAAACGTCAGCATAACCTACATAAAATGTCAGCAAAGCCTACATAAAACGTAGGCATAACCCACATTAAACGTCAGCATAACCGACATAAAACGTCAGCATCGCCTTCTTAAAGGCCCACTACCTTTCCGGAGCAAAATTTAAAGGTTTCTTAAAAACATTAATAACAAAAGAAAATATATATCGATGGCTTAAGATGAGGTTACAACACCAAAAATATGCAAGATTTCCTGTCTAATGTCCGATAACAGTGAAGATTCATTTCGCTGTTTTGTCGTCTGGCGCAGTGATAGTGAACTACCGCGCGGCATTTAGGACGAGGGCGGGAAACATAAAACGACCCGCGTTATGAAAATTAACATTTTATTTATTCTATTTAAATAGTTCTGAAGGCGATGATAAGTTTGCTAGTAAACATATAGTTAATAACTTCTGCGACTCTACAAAATTATTGATCTCGTTTTACATTCCTATTTTAAAAATTAAAAGCCGTTTCGGAAAGGTAGTGGCCCTTTAAAACGTCAGCATAATCTACATAAAACGTCAGCATAACCGATATAAAACGTCAGCATAACCTACATAAAACGTCGGCATAGCCCACATAAAACGTCAGCATAACCCATATAAAACGTCAGCATAACCCACATAAAACGTCAGCATAACCAACATAAAACGTCAGCAAAGCCCATATAAAATGTCAGCAAAGCCTACATAAAACGTAGGCATAACCCACATTAAACGTCAGCATAAACGACATAAAACGTCAGCATCGCCTTCTTAAAACGTCAGCATAACCTACATAAAACGTCAGCATAATCCGTACAAAACGTCAGCGTTACCTACATAATACGTCGGCATAACCCACATAAAACGTCAGCATAGCCCAAATAAAACGTCAGCATAACCTACATAAAATGTCAGCAAAGCCTACATAAAACGTCAGCATAGCCCAAATAAAACGTCAGCATAACCTACATAAAACGTCAGCATCGCCTTCTTAAAACGTCAGCATAACCTACATAAAACGTCAGCATAAACGATATAAAACGGCAGCATAACCGAAATAAAACGTCGGCATAGCCCACACAAAACGTCAGCATAGCCCAAATAAAACGTCAGCATAACCTACATAAAACGTCAGCATAACCTACATAAAACGTCAGCATAACCTACATAAAACGTCAGCATAGCCCACATAAAACGTCAGCATAACCCATATAAAACGTCAGCATAACCTACATAAAACGTTATTTTAATGATTAGACTCTGGCAGAATGTAATTCGTGGATATGCCTCAAGAAGTAAGATGAGAAGAATATTCACGACATATCAATCATTTAGATTTTTTGTATAATTAGATCTTCAATTTAATAAGTAATGAGAAAGCATAAATAATCTAATGATAGGCTCGATTTTAAATCATAACTGTCCATAAGAGAAAATATCATTACTATATATTTCCTAAACAAAATACCTTATGATAAGTGGTCAAAAGACAAGTATTCCGAACATTGTACGTATTTATCATTTTTGTTTGCAAAGATTCCTTCGTCATGTCCGGGCTGGCGACTAACACATGATAAGTTGCATCATTATAATTAGTAGTTGGAACTAGACAAAACACATCTGGCAAGTTCGATAAGTGACCAACAAGCGATAAAAAACACATACTACATATGTTTGGGATAAAACACTTATTAAGTGTGATAGACAACAGCGGTTCCCATGGAAATGTTATCTAGGCTAGCAACTTGACTGATTTCCAACGAATGTATTTCAATCCGTCTTCGTTTGGACCCTAGAACATCGATTGCGAGCGCAGGTTGACAATGGCGTGAAATGTACTGTGATTTATAGCATGTTTACAAAGTCTAATTTGATAAGGGACGGAGTTTCCAGAGTGGATAAACTGACTAAAATGTTTCTGTTAATCATCCCAACTTTTCCTAACGTATTGGTGTTTGTTGTGTTTTTGTTAAAGTTCCATTGACAGCTATGCGATTCCTACGACCACTTTTGGTCCCAAGTTGAGCGTTTGTTAGTAAGACGCTAGGTCCTGTCTCCTACAAGGACATATAATAGTCAATAAAGTGATAGTTTGTGTTCCTGTTTAACCTTCAGCGCAAAGAATGGAAAGTGACCGGTTTGTCTGACGTATGCGTTGGGTGTGCTGTTTGATGTCTTCGGTAGTAAGGTCTAGTGAGATAATAACACGTGGGCACTACACAAATATATTCATGGAACATCTTTAAATCATTATTATAAGACATCATTACATGAACAGTTTTACATACTTGTAACATTAAAGACTAGCAAGTACATTTGTCTTAAATAAAAATATCTTTAATGGATAAATTATATACATTTCCATAGAATGAATTTCTAACAATTGAAATATTTCCCGCAATAACGTACATATGTAATTCAATGACCAACGAACTGTACATGCGTTGTATGTCAAATGCATTAGGTCTACCCGGGTAACCCCGGGGATTCTTTTTAAATAAATATTTTAACTAGACATTGTGACTTAATTGTCACCTCCATCATGACCCTGGCTGTTGAGACTCGGCTGTTAATAGGATGTTAAACTAATAAAAAACCAAAACCGCCTCCATTGGCGACAGATATAACAACAAATAAGCATGGATGTGTAGACGGTGTTATAACACACATACATCATACACATGCAACATATCACGCTTTAGCATGATTGTACAGACTTCGGAGCCTTTCATTATTTACATGTATAATACACTCTAAAAGTAATTTGTCAATGTATTTCGAGGACAACTTCAACAAGGCTCTTATTGACTATATATTATCGAAAAATGGATACATGTAACATGGCATTTGTCTGCGTTTCCAAACCCCGATTCACATCAATATCTGTCGTTGCAAAGTACATGTTTGAGATATTAAATTAATATAACACACTGAAGATTAAAAACGTCAACACTGTAGCAACGTATAATAAATGTGTCGGAGGCCTGATATTATTTCCGGAATTACAGTAATTTTTGTCATTACAACATTTCCTTAGTGAGCATCCGGTGACCAAGTAGACTCTCTCATCCGTGAGACAATGGGCGAAGTCACTCTCCGTGACGGGGATGCACTCACCCGAAGAGCATGTGCGTATGATAGAGTCATATACCGTTTTGGTTAGGTTGTAGTACATTTTGTAACGGACTTTCTGCAAAACATGAACAATTAGAAATATCTAAAGTACATTTCATGTAAGCAAATATTTTCATTTTCAATTCAAAATAATACGTGAAATAATAAGTTACACCTAAGTACTTTCTAATCCATGTTTAATGATTTTATCTCCAGCATTTTATGTCTTTTTATCCTTGTGTAATCTTGTTTCGTTTGCTCTGCTAAACATGCCAACAGGGTTATCAGTGGAATACAGCATCATCCTGTTGTGTTTTACTTACCATACATGAAGCGTCTTCTCCGCAAGTTGTTTTCCTGGCTTTGTAGTTAAGTTCGGGATTTCCGTCACAATCGTCCGAAATACACTTCCAGCACTCCAGGCTTTGTACCATTGCTGGAGATTAAGCAATATGGCATATTAAAATATTTTTATACTTAAAATTAGTCTAAAAGGTGTAGATTTCAACGAAGGAATACACGATATCGTAAGGATACATGGCATCGTACGGGGACTCGGCATCGTAACTACGGAATCATAGACCTACGAATGAATGTTATGTCAGTAATTACATCCATGCAGTGTCGGGTTTCTAAATGAAGACTCTTTGTGTTAGAAAAGGGGGTTATCTGACAGGCGAGTCAGCTGTCGTGTAAATATCGCCATGATAATTGATTCTTATAATATCTGTAGAAAAAATATCGAATAATCATTGTTCTTTAGGTAAACTTTAAACGTACCCGTACTCTTGCTTTGATGTCCTTATCAGGAAATGCAACAGAACTAGTCAATGAAATTACGATTCATACTTCCACTAAAAGTTCCAAATTAAGTATCAATATATCTCAAAAAAAAAAAAAAAAAAAAAACACACAGAAAGGGTAAATGCCACTTGTTAATACATAGAAACCAATAAATGCCTTAGGATGTAATCGCTGCTAAATAGTAAATATTTTTTATTTGCAACAGATGTATAATTACCACCATAAAGCAATTTTAACAATAACACCGTGAAGTTTTCTAAAATACCCCATAAAGACACCACCACCACTTTTCCGACGCACACAGAGTAGAAAAAAATAATAGAAATTGAAGAATAAATACGTAAATATAAAGGCAATTATTAATCTAAATTGGCAACAGAGATAAAATCAATTCTATAAAGGCAAAATCTTTATTCAGTTACGTCTGCTTTACCTTGTCAACGACATGCATTGCTCATTAGTACGCATCGTTGTCAAGCTAAACTTCATTTTTCATATCTCAATTTAAAGGATAAAACTTCACTCGATAAACAAAATTCTATTTGAGTTATGAGCATGAAAGACCGGCCATTAGGCCTACATGACTTCCCGGAGAAGATTTTTCTACATGATAAATCGACTGCAGAGCGAACACACCGGGAAATATCACCGACGGCTATTATAGAACAGAATTATATCGTCTTTGAAATAATCTTAAAATCCATTTAGAATTCATCAAAGAGTATTCGGATTGCAGTAGAAAGAAAAGTAGGAATCTCGGTCACCGCCCCGATCGGTCTTAGTGCACTAATACCTCACTTGATAAGGACAGCAAAGATGTCGTAGTAATTGAAGAGAGTCCCAGGAAAGGTAGTAAGTGAAAGCCAGAGTACACGGAGAAAACGCATCGACCCATGGTTAGTTCCTAACAAATACTCCACTTTGGATTCAAATTCGAAATTAGAGTATCCTTGAAAGGCAAAAGATATTGCGTCGTTGCTACGATCATTCCTGAAATATTGGTCGGTTTACATAGTAAGGTTACATACCTCCTATGAGCATATATGGTTATACAGAGGAATATGGTGGATAAGAAAAGCCATAGTGACACAAAATGACATTTACCAGCATATAAATGTAAGCTTCGAATTGGTGGAGGAGGACAATTGGCTAAATATCAGACACCTGAACACACGACCACCATTACATTGGTTATAGATATCCTAAACGAACAGATTGGTCCGAAAGCTGTGAAGAACCGAAATAAATCACAGTGAAATTGTATAAGATATATCGATAGCATGTATCATTTAATATATAAACGACTTCAACATGAGCATGCCAATGTCAAACTGGAAAGATACCTACGGCTAGGAACCCATATAGCTGTACTAGCACAATGGCGATAGAATACTTGATGATCAACGCAATATTTCAAAAGTCTGATTATTCTTCATTTATCACGCCATTCAAAAGCTGGTTCGTGATACTAACGACAGGGTTCTATAATAATAATGTTGCCAACTTTTAGAAAAAATGAAAAGAATATGAAGGAAATGAATAAAAAAGAAAGGAGGAAAATATATGGTACCCTGGTCAATAATATAGCCGCAATACATCGCTCGGCTATATTGTCAGTAATCAAAAAGTTCCGAGCTTAATCACTGCCTCTGCCAGGGATGGTGCTCGGGACCTCTGGATTACTAAAGAGAAGTTCTCTCGAGCTGAGAGGTATATTGTGGTTAGTATTGAACAGGATTCCATACCCCTCCTCCAAGAAAGAACTCCAGGGGTCACAACGATTCCTTCACTGGTACCGTTGAATACCATTCATGAGTTCTTATACCAACTATAAAAAGAAAAGAAAAAAAGGAAAAACAAATAAATAATCCAATCAATGTACAGCCATCAGCTGCTTGTTAAATTGGTGATAGATTCAATGTTTGCATTAACGGTGTTGTGTGAAATATTGAACACAGCTACACGATACATAAGACTGTTTTTTATTTGACATTGTTACGTAATCCGTGATACGAGTACATGTATCGGGTATTGTTGAAATAGTTATCCACTGAAATCTATATTTATCTATATTTCTGTTTACATTTCCATTGTTTAAGGATTTTTGAGTTTGGACTATGGTTTAGGTGTTGTTTCTGTATGCTTTGAAGTCCTATTTTAAGACAGAGGATACGTTCGCGTGATATTAAATAGTGGCCGACTTATCGAACTGAAGATGACAGAACGTCTTACGGAAGCTATTACTCTCAGAATACCATAATCAATATTTTTATGGCACCAAAACCCCATAAAAAATTGACAGCTAAGTCAACAGAAGTCGCGCGTCTTTGTCAGATCAGATGGATCTTTACAGACGCATCACTAACGACATACTAGTAAATCCATTTCCTCTTCATTTAAAGCTGATTTCACTGAAGAACCAGATTAAAGACAGTCTATTCTCTTCATCATCTTACAGATTAATCTTAATTTTCAGTGGAGCAAAATAAGTCTAATGGTGATATTTAGGATAGAATACCCAAATGTCAAATTATTAATATCCGTATAATAACAGTAATACATCTATTGCTTTTTGTATAGCGAAATGAAACAAGTTATGTGATACTGATTTGTAAAATCTAATTATAAAAGTTCAGTGTGGAATCTATCATTAATTACCTTAATTAGATTACGAGAAATGTGTACATTTTGTGATTAATGTGAATAAAACCCTGTGATAATTCCCCATTTCGTTCCCCATTAATTAATAGTCGGAATGTAAGCGTGGAATCTATCATTAATTATCTTAATTAGATTACGAGAAATGTGTAAATTTTCTGATTAACGTGGATAAACCCCTGGGATTATTCCCCATTCTCAGACTCAAAGTGCTTATCTTTTCCTTTCATAAAAAATAAAATGGTGTCGATGTATATGTTGCCAACAAGCAGTACTGACACTGACATCTTGAAGGCCTTGGTATCAAGTCAAGTTTCCATCACAAGTGCCAAACTAGCAGGTGTTGCCTTTTTTCACAATGAAATTTACATGATTTTACAATACTGTCCGTTTCCATTTCTTTGCAGCGGAAACAATAAATGCTTCAAAATACGCCATAAATGTTTGCAGGTATGCGACATCCCAACAAGAATCCGCTGCCATCCACTACACATAGACAATCTGTTATCACTACACAGCAGATGTTCTCTGACTTGCCTTTTCAGATACAGGAGCATGTAAGAGGTTCGGTTCTTTGATCTATAAGAGTTACATTTGTATTTGTTGACGTGTCAAGATACCCCCTAACGTTTTGAACGATGGTCTTTGTCGGGTAAAATAAGAGATTCTCCCGGAGTCACCAGCAACGCAAACTACATGTACAAACAATGTAGAATAACAAATACCTGTGGTAAAATGTAGGACACATCACAAACGCCAAGACTTTCCGAAGAATGTCAAATAATCCATTCCTAGTAGTTATTATGGCAAAAAGCTGAATGTCGAGATTTATGCGTTATATTTCAACAACATAAAAATCTACTGTAATGCGTCAAAAGAAATAGGATATTGGCAAACGTGTATTTAAAGCTGACTCATGACAAACATTCAAGTGTAGTACTTTACAGTGGAAACACATTGACTTGAATTACTCAATATACTATCCTTCAAGATGGAGGAACCTCCTATCAACGCAAAACAGAGAATAACTATAAATCATAATGAAATGTGTATCAAGAAAAGATCAATACGGACCTCGTTCCCTATGACTATTCACAAGGTCACGGAATATTAATTTCCCCTAGGACAACGTCACGATATTTTATCAGTTTCTGTGTTGAATGCTTGGCATCAAATGTGACTGTCTCATGAGAAAGATTATTTTGTCTAACTTTTTGTTATTAACCAAACGCGTTTACAATAAATGTTCACATTGTTGGAGGCTTAATACTTAAGATAGAAAAATCACAGAAAGGAAATAAAAGTGAATACAGTTATGACAGTGACTTTGAGAACACCTATACCGTTCAGCAATTAAATATACGATTTACTAAACAATTTGCGAGTGTTGAGCTATTCTGCCATTAGTATCATTCTTCAGTATTTCACTGGGCACACACACACCCAAAGAACCAGGTATTACTGAACAGGTAGCGTTATCTAATTTACCACGAATCCCCGCTGTACAAAACTAGGTCAAATCTGGATCTAGTTACAATGACGACGGAGAAATGATGAGAGATAAACGGCACCTAAGAAGCTCTAGAACAGACCATGTTATAACGGGAAATAGGGCATCACTGTACTATCATCTCATCAACTCGTGTATTAGTTATTAATTATTTAGTGACCAGCTGAAACAACAATCATTAATGGGTATTAACTTCTTAATTCATTGGCATTAACAGAACTCCCTACAATGATATACCAATTAGGAATAGTTCAATCGCCATCGCTGCAATAATTCAGAAATGAGTTAATGTCGCCATAATGGATGGATAGGACGTACTCTACGTGTGCACCACGATAATCAGCTATTACAGATAAATATAAAGCTAGAATGAGGTTACAAGTTAATCCTCACGAGTGCTTCGTCCAATGACGTTATCAACGACGAGTTGTAATCTGACCGAGTTTTTAAAATGACAACGATTTGTCATACATTTATCAGTTTTACCGTGAATTTTGGGTGTAATACATAAATCAATAAGCATACAATTTTAAAAATGCCAAAATTTACAAGCAACACAACAGTTTACGACTCGACAGTAATATCTAAGATTCAAGCACAGCTAGGTGATATAGATAGGCAGATAGAATATCACTAGTTTAAGTGATATAGATAGGCCTATAAAATATCACTAGTTTAAGTGATATAGATAGGTATATAAAATATCACTAGTTTAAGTGATATAGATAGGCCTATAAAATATCACTAGTTTAAGTGATATAGATAGGTATATAAAATATCACTAGTTTAAGTGATATAGATAGGTATATAAAATATCATTAGTTTAAGTGATATAGATAGGCCTATAAAATATCACTAGTTTAAGTGATATAGATAGGCCTATAAAATATCACTAGTTTAAGTGATATAGATAGGCCTATAAAATATCACTAGTTTAAGTGATATAGATAGGCCTATAAAATATCACTAGTTTAGGTGATATAGATAGGCCTATAAAATATCACTAGTTTAAATGATATAGATAGGCCTATAAAATATCACCAGTTTAAATGATATAGATAGGCCTATAAAATATCACTAGTTTAAGTGATATAGATAGGCCTATAAAATATCACTAGTTTAAGTGATATAGATAGGCCTATAAAATATCACTAGTTTAAGTGATATAGATAGGCCTATAAAATATCACTAGTTTAAGTGATATAGATAGGCCTATAAAATATCACTAGTTTAAGTGATATAGATAGGCCTATAAAATATCACTAGTTTAAATGATATAGATAGGCCTATAAAATATCACCAGTTTAAATGATATAGATAGGCCTATAAAATATCACTTGTTTAAGTGATATAGATAGGCCTATAAAATATCACTAGTTAAAGTGATATAGATAGGCCTATAAAATATCACTAGTTTAAATGATATAGATAGGCCTATAAAATATCACTAGTTTAAATGATATAGATAGGCCTATAAAATATCACCAGTTTAAGTGATATAGATAGGCCTATAAAATATCACTAGTTTAAGTGATATAGATAGGCCTATAAAATATCACTAGTTTAAGTGATATAGATAGGCCTATAAAATATCACTAGTTTAAGTGATATAGATAGGCATATAAAATATCACTAGTTTAAGTGATATAGATAGGCCTATAAGATATCACTATTTTAAGTGATATAGATAGGCCTATAAAATATCACCAGTTTAAGTGATATAGATAGGCCTATAAAATATCACTAGTTTAAGTGATATAGATAGGCCTATAAAATATCATTAGTTTAAGTGATATAGATAGGCCTATAAAATATCACTAGTTTAAGTGATATAGATAGGCCTATAAAATATCACCAGTTTAAGTGATATAGATAGGCCTATAAGATATCACTAGCTTAAGTAATATAGATAGGCCTATAAGATATCACTAGTTTAAGTGATATAGATAGGCCTATAAGATATCACTAGTTTAAGTGATATAGATAGGCATATAAAATATCACTAGTTTAAGTGATATAGATAGGCCTATAAAATATCACTAGTTTAAGTGATATAGATAGGCCTATAAACTATCACTAGTTTAGGTGATATAGATAGGCATATAGAATATCACTAGTTTAAGTGATATAGATAGGCCTATAAACTATCACTAGTTTAAGTGATATAGATAGGCCTATAAAATATCACTAGTTTAAGTGATATAGATAGGCCTATAAGATATCACTAGTTTAAGTGATATAGATAGGCATATAAAATATCACTAGTTTAAGTGATATAGATAGGCCTATAAAATATCACTAGTTTAAGTGATATAGATAGGCCTTTAAGATATCACTAGTTTAAGTGATATAGATAGGCCTATAAGATATCACTAGCTTAAGTGATATAGATAGGCCTATAAGATATCACTAGTTTAAGTGATATAGATAGGCCTATAAAATATCACTAGTTTAAGTGATATAGATAGGCCTATAAGATATCACTAGTTTAAGTGATATAGATAGGCCTATAAAATATCACTAGTTTAAATGATATAGATAGGCATATAAAATATCACTAGTTTAAGTGATATAGATAGGCATATAAAATATCACTAGTTTAAGTGATATAGATAGGCCTATAAGATATCACTAGCTTAAGTGATATAGATAGGCCTATAAGATATCACTAGTTTAAATGATATAGATAGGCCTATAAAATATCACTAGTTTAAGTGATATAGATAGGCCTATAAACTATCACTAGTTTAAGTGATATAGATAGGCCTATAAACTATCACTAGTTTAAGTGATATAGATAGGCCTATAAAATATCACTAGTTTAGGTGATATAGATAGGCCTATAAAATATCACTAGTTTAGGTGATATAGATAGGCCTATAAAATATCACTAGTTTTAACAGGATTGAACACCTTAATTAGAATGTATTTAAGCATTCGCAGCACATGATGTACTACCAAGACAATAAAAAGATAATCATTTAACGCCTTTGTTATTGATGTACGAACATGTGACATATTCAAATAAGAAGCTTATTACAGCAGGTTTCTAATAGGTGTAGACCAACATCTTGAGTTATCAACATAGCTGTATTATGAGTAGTTGTTGGGTATGATATTTATTTCATACGTCACCCTGTTTCTACCATTCGATCAGCTTAAAACCGATTATTGATGACTAGATTAAGATCAGCTTGAATTTGCCGACATGTGCAATCAAAACATACATATACATGTATATCAGCTGAAAACCGATTTTTGATGACTATATTAAGATCAGCTTAAACTTGCCAACATGTACTATAAGACTCTTTCATATGTGGATTTGAAGGATAGGGATATTCTACCCGAGGGTCACAAAATGTAGTAAAACCCGAGGCTTGCCGAGGGTTTTGCAACATTTTGTGATCCCGAGGTTAGAATATCCCTATCCTTCATATCCACTTATGAAAGAGTATTTTTCTTTCATACCTCGACATTTTACTGTAATTTTACAACTATAATATCTCGCCATTTTGAAATAAATTTGAAGAAATCCACGACTGAAAGTCAATTTTCCATACATGAAAATTTACGTGATATTTTATAACAAATTCCGTTGTTTGCATCCTTTATAGTAAAACCAGTCATTTTTGTGAAAAACTGTTAAAAATTTTATCGGGGGAATAGAGATTTTGTTGACGCCGTGACGTCACGAGGCTTTATTGCATGGGTAGCCATGCAATACAACCTCAGGAGACATGAGTGTATTGCCCTAGACCAGCCAGTATTACACTCGTAGGTATGAAAGAAAATAATATATATAACATATACAATGTATATATGTCATTTGACGAAGACTATCGGCATCAATTTTCTCTGTTAAACATTGACAAAATTTAGCCTCGAACAGAAATAATCCTCGAAAATTAATCAAAAGTTACGAAGACAAGACGCGACTTAACAACATTAAACTAGCATACATGTTGTAAGGCTAGATTACAAAGGAATGGCAGAAAGCGTTGGCAGAAAGCGTTCAATGAGCCTCGTAGGATTTTACCGTGGTGGATATTTAACAGTTACATTTGTATCTGTTCTATCAGTGGTGTTTATAGCGCACACAATGGGACAATATAAAACCACGTGCCTGCTACACATGATCATTGTTTTATGGGTAATCTTTGCGAATCGACAGTTTACAAATGGATTATTGACAGGAAGGAAATTATTGTGGAAATGACTCTGGTGTTGAAGCTGAGACCGAGGAATTATAATCCTATAAAATACACAGCCTACGTGAGGTAGTAACTCCTCACTGCGTGATTCTCTTACATATATTTATATGTAAGGACCATCTCAGCAAATGCTATGTTAGGTCTTATCGATATTGTCATCTATCTTTTGTGGGCAGTTTTGTTCTCAATTCAAGGATTCAAAATATGGAAACAACGGACGTCTAAAATACAAGAGATTTATTAAGTCACACAAGCATATGTTGTTACAGTCTTATGACCTTGCTATAAATGGTGTGCTGGGGAAAAACGGGATAAATATAAACAATTGTTATAGCTAACAAGCCAACTACTAAGTAATCTGGGAAGTAATATATAAGAACAGATAGAATACTGGATATAACATGTTATAAATGGTATAGATACTGTCGGAACAATAGTTCAAAATTAAGCATTTCGTATTGGTACCAATCCCCCTATTTAAAACGTCGATATATGGCAAGCCAATTCATTATTTACTGAAGAAGCAATGTATATCCCGTAAGTTATATAAGATACCTTACATATTACATTTTGTTATGTATATAAGCTATCTCATATACAAGAAAGGTATCTTATATCTATATATATATATATATATATATCTTATTTTTATGTAAGATATATAATACGTGCAATAAAGATAAAAAAATAATATATATATATACACTGTATTATATATTATTTGAGATAACTCATGTACTATATGAGATATCCTATATCGCAATCAAGATATACTATACATATGCATTGGGATTAAAAGGATCGACATTGCTCTTTGAATAAATGTCATGCTGGCTTGCCATATCGATATGCCTTTATTAATGTATTCACATTAACTGACAATTATCTCTAGGTAAGTAGCTCAGAATTGTAAGAAAATTTTCTAACTTAATATCCCCTAACTTCTAAAATACTTCCCACATATGTAGAATGAGATACTTGAAGATAACTTAGTTGATAAAATGTGTCTATGCATTCCCTTATCCTTAGGTTTTTATTGTTAATTCGTTATTGTTGTGTTGTTTGTAAATTTTGGCAAAATATGTACATTTCAAAGTTTGCCTTTGTAAAGTGGAATCCGGTCAAACCAGTTCTCCGTGTAGATGCTATAATCACTAGTAAACACAATGGCATGGTTATTTGTTGACCAAAATATGTACCGAATCATGTGGACTAACTAAACTGAATGCACATTTTTTTGCATATTTTCCCAAAACTTACAAGCAATACAACAATCTTTGAGTCAACAGTAACACCTAAGATTAGGTCTGATGCACATTCAAGTATACCTAAGAAGTGATATTCATGTTTAGTCTAAAATCTTAGACGACAGTCTCATAGTTTGTGCAAAATAAACAGTACATACATAATGTACGTGTTCTGAGACAATAAATGGGTTATTTGCGTTTTGTCTCCTTGTGATAAAGGCGTTTTTTTAATACTATATACATGTAATCTTATCTAACTGAATTATATTGGAAATGACTCATGTTCTAATTGAGCTTGGATATCATAATGCAATCAATATGAATAATATTTTATTCGCTAAACAATACTACTTCCCAACAAATCAAACCTAAATGATGCGTTACTGAATACATGTATAAATGATGCTTGTATCAAAGGCGTGACCATTTTGACGTCACTTATCATGGAAACGTACATGCCATTATAATTGCTATTTAGACCATGGGTTAAACATCAACAGTTCTCCATCAAGTCACATAAAAAGAACAAAGAATGAAAATATTAACACTACACTATATCTTGATATTCATCTTCAGTAGATGTCAGAGTTTTACAGGCGACAATTTCAAAATGCGCTAGCGTGCAATATGATTATTGCCTGTAACTTGATTGCATTCGTACATTTGTGGTACAGCCAATAGATTCAGAGAAGTTAAAGGGACAATTCAATCTTAGAGAACATTAAAATTTGTGCATATATCGGGAAAAAACCAGTTCTAATGGAAATTAGATCAGTCGGTTTTACTGTGATATAACTGAAAAGCCCATGGTGGTGACATGTGTGTAGATGTTCAAACTCGCTCGCTTTCCGCCATTACACATTGTGGTCGAACTTCTTGTATGCCGAACCCTGTCCATTGCTCGCGTAGAGTAATGCAACTTTTGTCTAGAACTTCTCAAATCGCTCTGACAGTAGTGGTTTACATTATTAGGTGAATTGTTTTGCCTAAAAATCATTTTATTACCTCCTCAGTGGTTATGTAGTTCATTTGTTTAACATGCGTGACTTTGGCTCGGGTATGGGTACAGAGTGCATACTGTACCTGCTTAATCGTATTGATCAACGATTTGTAATTACAACAGTATCAATTAAAATACTTAACAATGACGTGGAATTTGTCAATATATTGAGTTAAATGTTTCATAAGAAATGTAGAACAATACATTTACGCCATATTTTGCTTCTTAGTTATGTAAAAGAATTAGCCTGAGTGAATTGTCCCTTTTAATGTTTTTTGACACATTACATCTCAGACTTACCTATGACTAGCAGTAGTATCCACGCGATAACATATCCATTATATGATCTCATATCCGAACCGTTACGTCATTATCGAGGTCAGAATCATATAAATTCCTGGTTTTGTACTAGCGGGTCGTGAAGAAATGGAGAAATTGCATATCACCACTTTAACGGAGGGATATACTCTCTCATAGGCATACAAATAAGGTAAATACCGATATCCTCTCTCTATCGGTCACATGGAATTCTGGTGTAAGCACCACACTGTCACCATGACAATACTCCCATTGATGATTTCACTGGGTATTCGACGCAATCTCTATCCAGTAGAATATTTGTCACAAATCTCTATGTTCTGATTATGTTTGGTTGATAAAATTGACGAAAAATTATTTTGATCAACAGCCGGCGAGAATGTGAAACGCGTGTTTCTGTCGTAAACTTGTCCTTTTCTCACATGATAACAGTAACATTTACTGGCTTTATCAAGTCCATTATAGTGAAGTTAACACTTCAAAACATTTAGTCTATATATACCAGCAGACAAAACACACGGCACATACCTGATATACCGTAAATAAGTATTATGTAGATAAAATCGATGGATTTGGATCTAAACTTATGATCATATTGTCCATGACCGTCCTGTCAACTTGCTGGTTTTTGGTTGATCAGCCTTTGATTTCCTTATCCACCACGACGGGCGATTGCATCGATCCATGTTAAACGAATTTTTGTATTGAAAACACCCGAGCGTCAATGACAATATTTCCTGGTGGATAATCACATGTCAAGTCCACAAGAGGAGCGGTTGTTTGACAGTATCACCGAGCGTATTGTACCAGGCTTAAGGCTTCCATATTAATGATCATTATAATCTCTGGGTCACACGGCTAGAGTATCTGGTCCGCCGGACAATATCGTGGAGCCGTGATTTACATATCACGGTATTGTTCTTTGCTAGGTTGTACCGCTGCTTGTCTGTGGATTTTTGTTAATTAAACAGAATAGAACCAGTTAGGTGTGCCTTAAAAGACAATGGCGGTCACCGAATTATCGCAGGTCACTATTGTTCTGTATATATGTGGCAACTTAAAAGAACTTCACGATCTCATTACAGGTTTGTTAGCTTACATTAATGTAACATTTTATCAGAACTTGTTGTGTTTATTACTTCCTAAAGAACCCACAGTATCCAGATTCTTTTATGTAACAATTCAAGCGTATTTATTTGTTTTTAGTAAAACATTATTTAACTATCTTAGCGTAAAAGTTTTTTCTCTTAATTAATTATCAGTGGTCCCGCAGGATGACTATAACACATTCCGTAAATAAACGGAAATCTTTGTATTTCGATTAAAACCATACATGATTCCCGTAATTTGGAATCGCCCGTTATAAATATATCTTGGTAACCATTACTGAATTCCATGTTCCCAGTTGTGTGTGGCAAGTTCATCTTTTATATTGATGAAATTACTTATTGTATGGCAGACGTGATATTGTTCTGTATACATATGAATTCGTAATTAAGTCTTCGCCCATTCATAGTCGGGGCAGATGTAGGGCTTAAAATTGTGTATACTGATTTCCATAGCAAACATTTACAAAAAACTATCTCTCTCGACCTTTGGTACATAAATCATATTTCCTTTTTTTTTAAATGATGAAATGGCTCAACGTTTGCATCTAACATTGACTAAATAACACTACATTAAATGTATCTAAATTATCTCCTCACTTGAGTTTATTTGCATGCTTTTGTGATAATCATGTATATGTATATAAAATGACTTCATTGTTTTACCTGAAGCTTTAAGTTTCATGGTGGTAACGAATGCATTAGTCGTCAGTATGTATAAATAGATACACTTGTTTAGTTGACGTCTTGAAATAGGATCGATGCGTATTAAGTTCCCTTGATTTACTATTCATGTGAGTAATTTAAAGTTCATCAAAGTGACCATCTAGTTATTCATTGGAATATCAACCAATGTTATCAATGGAGACATGTTATCAGGACATCTTGTAAGCTGAGAGTAGCGTTTCCATACAATGGTAAACTGATGTAATTACCCTTCGTTTGGTTCAAGTCTGAACTGCAAAACGTACATAACATTAAGTCCACATGGAATAAATACGCGTGCGTTTTTTTAAGTATTAAAGTATAAATGTAAAAATCATTGATGTAGCCATGTATAATAGTAAGGTGACGCTACTTTACGACAAAGGGCACAAATCGGCAGTTCGGGTGTCCGGATTATCAAGAATGCAGTGTAAGGTCCAAGTCTGGAGGATAAAACATAATTATTGCGCGCTATATATATATGTATACATGATATGTTCCAATCGTCAGACGTATAGTAAAATTAACATTTCTATTAATTTGTACCTTCCGTCATTGTTAGAAATACCGTTGAAATAGATCTTGCTTGGCATTGGTAAGTAGCTAGGAAATACGAAGTTCCCAGGAAAACCACCGACCTTCGGCCAATTAATTATCTTATCTACATACGGTCTCGTTGTTTTTTTTTTTTTTTTTTTTTTTAATTTTTATCTGGGGAGGTGGAGAATAGCGAATGATAAGTTATTAATTACCTTCAATGACTGAAGCTTTTTGGTCAGGATATTTGTAAAACATTCGATACATTAATTTGTGATAAATTTAGGCTTTTGTAGCAGAATGTCGCTTTCCTCCTGGTTGTAAATAAGGCATGAAACATAAACAATATTATAAGAAGTCGGGATACAGAGTTCATCTTGAATAACTTACTAAGTTTTCTATATTTAGTCTGTGTACAGTGTACATGCAGTTGCGGAAATTACAAAAACAAACGAAGGGTATTGTTGATGGGTCAGCACAATGCTATAAATTATGTTAGGGACAGTTATGTGTTATTTAAAACTGAAATAATGGACTTCAAAGCAAGTGTTATCGCCCGTAGTTATCTGATTCTACTCTGACCCATAATATGTAGGGTGGCTATCGATCGCAGTTTTCCATCCTGATTCACGCAGGCATTTTGTTTTAATGAAAATACTATAATAGATGGCTTGGTAATATTCTAAGATAATATATCATTACAAAACATATATATATATATATATATATATTATGTTGGTGTAGTGTTACTTTAAGTACAGTAGATCATGTTTAGACGGGAATGATGAATTAACACCGGATTGTTGTACATAGCAGGTTATCTTTTAGTCTGCAAATGCCCGTGTCCTGATTAGGTCGGGGCATTACATATTTAATACATGTATTTAATTTAATGATATTTAACCGTCAAATGCCCGTGTCCTGATCAGGTCGGGGCATTACATATTTAATACATGTATTTAATTTAATGATATTTAACCGTCAAATGCCCGTGTCCTGTACAATATGCCCGTGTCCTGATCAGGTCGGGGCATTACATATTTAATACATGTATTTAATTTAATGATATTTAACCGTCAAATGCCCGTGTCCTGATCAGGTCGGGGCATTACATATTTAATACATGTATTTAATTTAATGATATTTAACCGTCAAATGCCCGTGTCCTGATCAGGTCGGGGCATTACATATTTAATACATGTATTTAATTTAATGATATTTAACCGTCAAATGCCCGTGTCCTGATCAGGTCGGGGCATTACATATTTAATACATGTATTTAATTTAATGATATTTAACCGTCAAATGTCAGAGCTTGACATTCGGTGGACCAATATATCAATGTCGTTGGGTAAAACTAAATTTTGTGTCACTAATTATTAGGTGGAACCATATTAGCAATTACATATACAATGTATATATGTTAGTGATTCGAAAAGAAACAACGTGCACAATGCTTTAGCAATCTAATTAAAATTATAATTGTAATTTTGCTGGTGTACGATACGCTCCGGTCCCGTAGTGGAGCGAAATAAACAACTGTAATTTTAATTAGACTCCTGGCTTTACGATCGCGCACAGGCCTTATATTAGTCTGATGTAGGGGAGGTAACTTGTTTTGATATCACTAGTTGTTAAATTCTTCTTGTTTCATTGATTTTGTCATACAAGTAACCATGGTCAGAAATTATCTGTTTATTACAAGAAAGAGTTAGCAGATTGTTTAGAACATTGATGAAATTTAAAAGAAGAAAAAAAACCCAAAGAGTACAATAAAAGGAAAAAATACTGACTGGTGGTAAACACAGGGACCTGGCACGAAATTTTTTTACCAACAGTATACTTATATGTATTATAGTATCTAATATATATAAGTATACTGTTGGTTAATTTTTTTCGTGCCATGTCCATGTGGTGGTAAGTAAATAGAATCTATACCTGGTAACTCGACCAAGAGTTGGAGGGTTTACTTAATTACACGTGTAAGAGTTAGGCCGTTTTCGATTATGCGGTTTGACTGGTTGGACCTAGTTGTTCGTTTATTAATTAAAGACGGACCTGGTGATTTTATATTGTTTACAGACGAAGCCCTCACAGACAAAGCCCTCACAGACCTGCATAAAAAACGCAGGTCCGTCAGGATTTATACATGAAATAATGACTTTAACAAACGGTCGAACCGGTTGTTCCAAATAAACGAAAACGGCCTACGTGTTAATATAAAAGATGCTCCATCGCCGACAGAACATAAATGACATTCATCATTTGAACAATAATTGGTGTTTAATCGTGTATATATATATTCTATATGTCTAATTAACACAAGAAATAATATGAAATAATTTAGTTTGCCTTTGGTGCGTGCGCAATCAGTACTTCATTCCATATACAAAATGTAGGATATATTGCCACAGAATTTTTTCGGGATGCAATTAATTATTTTTGTTATTTTTTAACTTGAAGTGAAATTAGAAGCTCAAACTTTTCGATGGTGGCAATGGTGTAAAGTAAGTAACTTTTGTAACTGAAGAAAACTACTAAATCGTCTGCTCATGATAGTGAAAAAAGGCCGTTTGTCAGCGGTGGAGCATCTGTCCGATATATAACGTTTACCCTACAATGTAGTGATTACATCAAGATATGTGTAACTATTGATCATTAACTATCGTTTTGAAATAATTTTAATTAAAAAGTATATCAAAGACCTATCGCGCCTTTAAAAATAGCTTTCAATAAAGCTCTTATATGATAGGTGATTATTTTTCCTTCCAGTATGCAATCATATCCAGGCTACCAAACGTAGTACAGCACGTTGGATTTTCGGAATGTCTCTGGACTTATTTCTAATTGAAATGATGTTGTGTCAAATTCCGAGTGAAGTTTGTCCCGGAAGTTCGACCATAAAAACCTGTGGCAGACGATGATGACACTTCATTTATGGAATTCAAACGCCATGGCGAGGATATGAGCGTAGTAAAACGATGGCAGGTGCAGACGTTACAATGGACTCACCCGTGCTACACGTGGTAGTTATAGGGTTTCACCACAAGAAAGGTTGTCAGGTATTTGCGGCATGATTATAGGACGTGTCCAGTAACCTGTGGGAAACTCCCTCTGGCCATCATGCATTTATTGTGGTTCTTCACAAGGACAACCTTACTTAATTGTCGACACAAATTAAACAGACATAATTATGAATTAATATTCTGTTGAAATATTGCAACATCGAATAGAAATATTGAAAATTGAAGTACAATTAAAGTAAAAACTTAGATATTTTATGAGATAAGATGAAAGTACAAAATTACATTTATTTTTAGTCAACTGTTCAATAGCAGTACATCAAGGATTTTTAAGTGAGAAGGATTCGTCACTGTCTCTTTACACTACTAAACACCACGCGAGACGCCTATGAACCAGGAATAAAAACCATTTTTCTCAACAAATGCTTGTCCTGTCAAAAGAAACACCAATGTATAGTTTATTAAATTTCACAATATTTAGTACTTGCTTTAAGGACGGAAGATTTAGAAAAATTGTCTTAAATCTTTCGTTAAAAAAATATGGCAGCTCATGAAATGACGGCCCGCTTCAGAAAGTAAGACAGTAAGTCTGGCTTCCCTTATGTACATCAAAGGATGCGCCGGCGGATATTATAAACATATTGAAGTATTATCGACCCCTTAACAATGTTTAATTTATAGGTGAAGAATGCAATCGGAAATTTTTAGAGTGTCATTAAAAAGCTTTTAATTGGAGTTTTTACTAGTGTTTTAGTGTTGTTTAGCTATGCAATGAGGTCTTATTTTGGAGAAACAGGTTCTTATATAGACCTTCTATCACACTGTATTATCGACCCCTTTGACCTATTATCGACCCCCAAAATAAATATGCAAAAGAAACGTGTTTTATCAAATGTAAAGAGAACATTGTCAAGCAAATCCCATTTGAAAATGATACACCCGCTTTATAATTGTATTTAATGCACAAAATATTACAATAACTGAATCCTGTATTATCCAAATCAAAAACATGGTTATATATGTATGTAATATGTTCCATTCTAGATCTACAATTACGAAACTTGGCATCCAGGACTATATATATGTACTATCGTTTTTGGAATACAAACCTCGATAAAAAGATGACGTTGAACTGAACATATCAACCAACCAAACGCTTACTGAGATTTGATTTATATTAAAGAAAATTTATATATAATTGCTCAAAATATGTATATGATTAGACGTATACAATGTGCATATTCATACATTTTTTTTAGAAATTGCTATTACTAGTGAATATTTACGTGTAAAATACACAATTAAACTTCTACGTTTTTAATATGTCTGGCAAAAGAGTCAGGTCACTTTTGAAATTTTCTTGCCTGCATGCAAAGCCATGCATACGATATACTACCAAATACTGCATACATATGTTATGGAAACGATCTATCGCTCAACTGACAACCCTGGCAAAACAATGCATCCTATATATCAAATTTGATATCCTGTCATTTTGTTTCAGACACTTTGGCGTCACTGCTTTTTTAATTAATTCTCTTTCATACTTTGCTGAAATTTTTTCTCTTTCTCTCAATCTCGTTTTTTTTTCTAATTCTTTCTTTTTTCTTTCTGCCAATTCCTAATTTTATAGAAATGGCTCAGATCTCCCTCATCCTTTTGTTTGTTTTCTATCTTAACTCTGCACTCTTCTTTTTTATCAAATTTTTTGATCAAGTCGTTAACATCTAAAATAAGTCTGCAGTGCCTCATTTTTTCAAAATCATTAGCAATTATTACAGATGTAATTGCAATGTAATAGTTAGAATAATATTCAAAGGAAAGACATCGCAAATAATTTATTTTCTTTTTATTAAGAGCAAGGATAACTGCACTGTTGCATTAATATCTGTACAGTGCAATTAGACAAAATATATATAATCGTTAAAATAATCGAGAAAATTGTTTATCATACTACATACTTTCGTTGACAGTGACTTGCTTCACGGTCTAAGAAAGATAACTCTTATAATAGGTATTCCGCATTCGTTTTAGAGATTTTAAAGACATCCTTGCTTCCGGGATGTAGGGGGGGGGGGGGGGGGGGGGGGGGCGAGGTCGATAAATGATAATACATTACATGTAAGTTTTCAGATTTATCAATCTATTATCGACCCCCTACCCCCACAAAATAAAATTAAGATATTTGCATATCAATCTTTCTTTAATCTGGTTAATGATGTTCACATCTCTTTGTTTACGTCCTAAAACGAAGAAAAAAGACAAGACAGAGTCAATACTGAGCGTACCGACTTCGTGCATTCTACTAACTTGTTGCGTAACAACATCAATTCTAAACTATGCGGTAAAAGTAACTTGCGTCTAGGTCAGTTTTCGGATGTTTTCATTATTGTTTGAGACTATGGAATAGTCAAAAGATGATCCGATTGCCGTAGTCTTTGTTAATTTGGAGATTGATTGGCAAATATATTAGCATAAGACGAGTTATTTATGATATTAACTGTTGGGGGTCGATAATTGATAGGGCCGATAATACCTTAAGTTGCTCTACATCAAAAGGAAATCAGTCGTCACCCAACATCACGGTCAGTGAACAAACTCAAAAGCTCTTGCGACCTATTTGTCCAAAACCCTGAGTGACAAATCCTTCTCACTTATAAATCCTTGCAGTACATGTACTGTATATACTGAGCTAGTATAAATTTTGGCTCTGACCCCCAGGGGGCAGGAGGTGTAAGGCTTGATAGGGGAAATAGAGATAAATATTTAAATTCCTATAGGAAAGAATTGATAGGGGAAAAAGAGATAAATAATTAAATTCCCATAGAAAAAAGAAACAATGAATCTGTATTCATAACATAAGTTGGCATTACAAACCAGGTGAGTGATACAGGCCCTCTGTGCCTCTTGTTTGATTCACTATAGGGTCAATATACAAATTAAATTATGATAAAAATGGATACTGAACAGGGTTAATTTCTTCATATAATGAATTAATTATTGATACGTTACAGGTGGAATTTGCTTATCCTCCACTGATTACTGGCAACAAGGTTGATAGTCATGAAGTTCCAGAAGTTTGGAAACACCTTCCATCCCTGGCCATACCAGATGGTGCCCATAACTATACACAAGGTACTTAATAATGTACATAACTATACACAATAAAGGTAGAACTATTCTAAAAAAATACTTAATAATGTATAATTTTACTAAAAGCAATTACTTGGGTAATAGGTACTTCATTGTCAGTCAAAATTTGTGTATTATAGTTCCTGTTAAACTTAGTAAACCATAAAACTATTATCAATTTAAAATGCTGGTTGAGCACTTGCTTTTCAAATGTTTAAAAAAAAACCTATGCGGTCAGGAAAAAAAAAAAGATGTAGATGACTTGAATGATTCCAACTAAATTTACAAACTTCTTTATTGTAGACACAATATTTTTCCACCTTCCATCAAGAGATGGCAACTGTACCACTGTTTATGGTGTAGCCTGTTACAGACAGATGGATGCTAAAGTAAGTATTTGATAAAAGAATCTTCACATTTGGAACCGAGAATTACGTGTAAAATGGACAAACCAACAGTATATCATTTGAACACAAATTGAAAAATTTATTTTCACATCAATGTTAGCTATGTTCCCATAAGTACTGAATACATTCCTGGGATATTAAGAGCTCCAAACGCAATTTCATGCTATTGTGATGATGTGATCGAGTCAAGTCAAATTAGTAAACAGATCTTTGGTATCCAGTTTCAAACATCTTGTATTGTAGACTGTTTCTGATCAAATAACCTCAGCGGTTTAAAGATTAACATTCAACTGTATGAACAGGTTATATTTGTATACATACTGCATTCTTTAGCTAACCTCAGAAATACAAAATATAATACATGTATACCATATTATAATATTTTAATGTCAATCATTTGTGATTGCTTTTGATGACGAACTCAGGAATGGTAGATCAACAGACAGGCGTAGCTTGTAGATGTTCACAGCTTACATTCTCTTTACATTGTTCACTTTTAGATAGTTTTAGTGTTTTTTATTTCAATAACTAAATCTGTTGTTGTTTTATTGTAGTTTCTTAATTTCCTCACATTTTACAGGACTTGGTGAATAAAACTGCTGATGTGACTAGAAGTACTGTACAGAAAAGTGTGTGTGTTCTCAGTCGACTGGTTAGTATTTCATTGCATATATGTTATATGAATTTGGCATTTGCAAGACTTTGTTAAATGCTGTCTTTTGATTGTGAGTATGGAAGGGACTACATTTGAAGACTTAATTGAAAAAAAAGTAAAAAGTAAAGCAGATAATAACATGATAATTACAATGTATATTAAAAACAGAGCACTGTATACAGTAAAGACTTTTCTTAAGATACTTTATTTCTTCTTCAGCCTTTATTTGGATTAGTGAAGGCCAAATTGGAGCTTATTACACATGCCTACTTTGAGGAACGAGATTTCACCAAAGTTGGTTTGTTGGAAGAGACATACAAAAACCTGACAATGTCTGTGACAGAGGGAGTGAGAGATGGCTCTAGGGTGTTTATGGGTAGGTCGTTATGTTACGATAATTGTCATATTGATTGATATTGCTATCTTGCTAGCCATACATGTATAAATAGGCCGGACCACCTTCAGTAAAGCATGCGATTTCGATTTATACAACAAGTTCATGGTTATAATATGATATATTTCATTCCTCATCATGGTTAATAAATATTATATTGGATGTATTATATATATATATGTATCCCTGAAAATCAAAATCTGTTATATACATGCATCTGTAACAGCGTTTTACTGTCTAGTAAAAAAAAAAGATTATTAGAGATTTAGAAACATTTACATTGATATTCTATACTTTATGATAATCTATAAACATTGGCCTTTAAAATGATTTTATCATATTTTGTAAATAATTTAAATACAGATGAGGCAATCTTAATGTTTTACCACACAGTCACAGAAAGCTGTGTAACTCTCGATCTTTGTATTGTTATTTTATAGGGATGTCAGTGAGGGATGTTGTATGCCAGTTTCGACACAAGATTGTTCTTCTATTTAAATTGATATTACTGGAACGCAGGGTAAGTAGCATTAACCATTCACAATACCAGCAAAATAAATCTGTTAGCTGCTGTAGTAAATGTTTGTTTTGAAGAAGCTGTAGTAAATGTTTGTTTTTGAAAAATTTTAAAGTTCTAAGTATTTTTTATTTTCATTGTTAAATTGAATTGTCTGCTATTTAAAGATGCTCCACCGCCGACAGAGCATAAATGATGTTATTCATTTGAACAAGAAATGGTGTTTAATCGTGTATATATATGCTTAATTAACACAAAAAATAATATGAAATAATTTATTACGCCTTTGGTGCATGCGCAATCATTAATTCATTCCATATAGGATATAGTGTCACGGAATTTTTTCGGGATGCAATTAATTATTTTTCATATTTTTAACTTGAAATAAAATTAGAAGCTTAAACTTTTCAATGGTGGTAATGGTGTAAAGTAAGTAACTTTTGTAACTGAAGAAAAATACTAAATCGTCTGCTCCTGTTTTTTATAGTGAAAAAATACCATTTGTCAGCGGTGGAGCATCTTTAATTTGAACATATCATTATTGAAATAATATCATTTACCCATTACTGAAATATTGTCAAATTTACATTTACTCAATATACATTGTGTGAACTAGTGCAGTATAAAGCTTAACTCTACAGTTCTGTAGCTGCATGATTATGATGGGAATCGGTTGTAAAATCATAATTGCTGATCGGTTTAGGATGACCTATACTAATTATCAACTCTCCTATAATTATATATTTAATTAACCTTTTAATTCATCAGAAAAAAATAGAATGATAAACTAACTGTATAAATTGAAGCATTTTTTTTCTTTGATTCAAATTTGAATTTTAGTGTATCTAATATGTCTAAGGCATTTTGAAATGTAGATTTTCACAGGTATATTATATAAGAAAAGTTCAGAACAGCATGAAATAAGCACAAGTCAACTTCGCTAGCCAAGGGTATTAGTTCGATTCTCTTTCTACTACCCTTGGCATATCTCACTTCAGAACAGGTGTTTTTGCTTTCAAATTCTGATTGGATGCGGCTAGGTTCAGGCGACCAATGAACACGCAGCTTTGATATGTCAACAAAACTGAATTGAAGCGATAGTATAGTGACCTACATTTGTATAATGTGGAATCAGGCATGTCATGCTTGTCAACATCAACTCCTAGCGAAGTTATATCACTATCTATTTAATCAATTAGATGTTTTTATACCAGGTAAATGAACGTCTTGGAGACATTGCTCTCCAAACAAATTGGAAAGTATGTGCGTGGGTTATGTTTCACAAATTAAACAATTAAAAGATATACTGCGATCTCGTTACAAAATTGGACATTGCAGAACTTCTGCTGCATGAAACACACAAAAAACCCTGGTGTCCGAACTTACTATTAAACAAATGACTCGCACACATGTTCACCTTTGGTATTTTGAATCTGTCGCAAACAATACACGTGTTTCATAGGGCGCTGCCATTTTTTCAACCATACAAGAATGATACGAGCTTTTTAATTGGTTGCTTATTACGTAAATGGAAGGGACACAACTGCGGTGATCCAGCAGGTGGCGCAGTGCGAGACCACCCGTTCTGAAGTGAGATATGTCAAGGGTAATAGAAAGAGAATCGGACTAATACCCTTGGCTAGCGAAGTTGAGCACAAGTTATCTCCCATTTAAACTATCGATTATTATCTTTTATCATCAATAGTCTTCAGGGAAATCATTATCGATCGATCAGTGATTAAAATTGAGAATCAGTCTAACACTAATAGCTGATATCTCATTTTTGTGTCTATTTAGGTTTTATTCAGTGGCCCGTCTGTTTAGAAACTCTAATTCTGTAGTTGATATTTTCGTGTCTAGGTTTTATTCAGTGGTCCGTCTGTTTAGAAACTCTAATTCTGTAGTTGATATTTTCGTGTCTAGGTTTTATTCAGTGGCCCGTCTGTTTAGAAACTCTAATTCTGTAGTTGATATTTTCGTGTCTAGGTTTTATTCAGTGGCCCGTCTGTTTAGAAACTCTAATTCTGTAGTTGATATTTTCGTGTCTAGGTTTTATTCAGTGGTCCGTCTGTTTAGAAACTCTAATTCTGTAGTTGATATTTTCGTGTCTAGGTTTTATTCAGTGGCCCGTCTGTTTAGAAACTCTAATTCTGTAGTTGATATTTTCGTGTCTAGGTTTTATTCAGTGGTCCACCTGTTGAGAAACTCTAATTCTGTAGTTGATATTTTCGTGTCTAGGTTTTATTCAGTGGTCCACCTGTTGAGAAACTCTGCAATACATTACTCTCACTGCTCTCCCTGTTTCCAGGTAAGTCTACTCGGTGTTTAATGTAATGTAATGATACTGAAATGGTTCTAATAGTAAATTAGCTTATAGCTGTTATAACATAAACCCAATAAGCGTCTCATAACTATAATTGGCCCTTTCCCTTTACAGACACCATATAATTTATTTATTTTATTTTGGAAGTTGATTTGTGGCTCAATCATATGATTTTGAAAGTTCTGAATTTTCTGAATTTCAGTTTAAGGAAATTCCTGGTTCATACTGCTAAGATAAGATTCCATTTAGATAACTACTTTGATACATATCTTTTGAGGAAAGGACAGTTACCAGACTGTAAATAACATGTGCTAATTAAGGTATATCTTGCTTAGTGGTGCAGGAAATCTGGCGTATACGGTCATAGAATGTCTGATTACTGAATGACTCGGCTGTGTAGCTTCCCATTACGAGTTTAAAATATTTCTGATAATATCGTAATGCTTTAAATTACAGGTATGATTGAATTTGGATTGGAAGAAGCCACTTCTAACAGCAATAGTAAAAAACTTTCTCCAACAATGAGATCGATACAAATTGGAAGTGATGAAGAAGAATTCTTAGAGATTCGCTACCACAGTGACAGTTCACGACACAGTTCCCCACAACTATCTCTTGACCCTGAAATACAGCTTTCAATAGACACTGAGGTATCAAAACTTCATCCCCAGGAACCCAGTTCTCCAACAATACCAAGGGGATGTGATGACGATTCAGGCACACATGATCCACTTACTAGTGCAGAGAAGACTTATAATTCTTATTCCACAAATTTACATTCCAATGTATTACAGGATAATGTAAATGGTAACAGTGGGTTAACAGGCGACAGAAACGGTGCAATATCAGACTCTATAGTAGAGGAAAACAAACATGATGAAGAACATGAAATCCTGTCTGCAGAAAATTCAAAAACAGATTGTGATAATAATGAAAAACAACAAAAGTTAGATCCTAGCAAGGAAGCAGCCATTCCAGACAGCAGTTGTAATACCAGTGATATGTTAAGTAATGAGACAAGCTTTATATTGGCTACAAGGTCGACAGAGATTGAAGTTCCGAACAACAGATCTCGAGGGAGTTCGTTCCTCTCATCGTCTCCTAGTCCAGTTACCTCCCCTAAGCAGTTGGTTCTGTCGGAGAACAGTAATCCACTAGCCAATGTTAACTTTATCACACACATAGAGGCAGTCCAAACAGGCCAGACAATTCAGAACAGTGATTCTGTTATAGATATGGAGGAATACTCAGAAATGCTGGAGAAAATGGACTCAGAAACAACAGTGAAAAAATCACCACACACAGAACTGTCAGTAAGCATAGAAGGAAGCGGAGAAGATTTGCTTCAACACAAATTAAGTGATAGTGTGGAGGAGCTTGATTCTCCAGAAAGTATTCAGAAAATTGATAAAGAAGATTGTTTTTCATGGGAGGAGGATCGGTTGTTTTTGTCCATTGAACATGAATTAGAGTCGAACAATAAGGAAAGTAGTGGAGAATTCTCAGACAATGATGTAGGAGCTGAAGAGGTTTTCACAGAATCTGGGAAAAAGAATGTCTCTCGACAACAGAGCAAAGCAAGTGAGAATGACATGGCGGATATTAGTAGTGATTTGACAGAAGTAGATCTCGTTTCTTCAGAAACCAGTAGTAAAAAGTCAGATGTCGACAAATCACATGAGGATTTGAGTCCTCAGGATCCAGATGGAAAATTGTCTAGTCCAGGAAGCAAAGCTGCTGCTCTGAAGAATAAACTCAGTTCAGCATTTGGTTCCGTGCGGGAAAAGACTTCACGTTTGAAGCGTGGAAGTAGTAGTGGACAGAGCAGTAGTCCAGGTGATGTTCAAATGGTGGAAATGTCCAACTCCTATCTCGCCTCCAGACTGCAGCAAGATAACTGTGGATTCCCACTTGTCATTTTCTCTAAGGTAAAAAGTAAACTTTGCTGTGAATTTCTTCCAGACTTTATATATAGCTAGCAATCTACTTGTTTTCATGTTATGTTTTTCAGTTTTGTTTCCTATTTATTGTTAAACTGAATGTTTTGAACAATCTTCCAGGGAAATGTGTGTCACCCGTACCTCTCTCTACAATACTATGACCTGATGCAGGATGTTAACATCAGAGCCTTCGTCATCGGAGCCACCAACATGTTGTTCAAGCAGAAACGACACCTGACTGATGTAGTTATTGATGTGAGTATGCCTCAGCATAAGTCCTTTGTAACATTGGTCTCTCAACACAATCCTCACATTTAAGTTATGGTGGAATACTAGAATCATGCACCATTTCGCTGTCAAATCCTGTCAGAATAACTCCTCATTAACTACTGGGCCAATTTCAATGAAACGTCACAGAAATGTTGGGGACAATCAAGTGTAAATGTGCAAGAACGCTTTGTTGGTTAGCAATTTGGCTTACACTATTTTCTAGTTTAAAATAGATGGAAACTTCTTACTAATTTAAAAACATCTCCTTAAACAATCACTTCTTGATATCATTTTAAATGTTGATTTACAAAGTTGTTTCTGTTTTGATATTAGCTAGTGTAGAGGAAATCATAGGAGATTCTGTTCTATATATAAAATTTGTGATTGTACAGTATCCTGAGTGTCCAGATTTGCGAGTAATGCTTACAAATGCTAAAGCATTGAAGGTTGTACTTTTTAGATTTTCTAAATTACCAAAATTATCCTGCTTGAAGTATATATATATGTTAAGAAAACCTGTAAAGTGATTTTAACATTAGAACAGGACTTCTTTGGAGTCCATTATCTAGATTACCAGTCTTTGAATGAATCTTTTTTAAATGTTTGATCAAAATGAATCTTGATTTACTGGAGTCCTCTGAAGGTAGCTGTGATTGATTAGTTTAGCTATACATTGACATGCTTTTACTCTCTGGTTCTAAGAATTGGATAGCTGTTTTATTTGACTTGATATATGTCCCTGGATACATATGGATTTCAAAAATGGATAATTTTGTCTATTTGATTTGAAAATATCGTCCTGGAGCTAATTATTAGCTTCGCTCGGATTAAACAGCTATTATAATATTAACTAAGGTTTAAGATATAATATACATATATTTCACGTGAAAGAAAATCTTCAATAGACCTTTGGTACTGTACTTTATTAAATGTTGTACATAAATCATATCCATGTATCAGTAGATGATTGCAATTCAACAACATGCTTTGTCTTTTGAATAAGAATTGAAACTATATTATTAAATTGACAGACAACAGAGAGCCGTGTTGATATACATGACAAAGAGTTACAAAAGGTCCTGAGTCTGACCACAGCCGACCTACGGTTTGCTGACATCATTGTGAAGGCGGTCGTAGAAGATGAACAGGATTCAGATTATTTCGATGGAACAGGTACATAATTCGGATTTAAAATTTTAGTGATTTTTATTACCTGAACCTGTGTTAGTATGTACTGTAATAAATGTAAGCACAATTGTTGATCAAACCAACAGATTCTTCCATGGTGTTAAGCTGTTAAGTATGAATATTTGCTACATTGTTCATCAGCTTGGTGAGGGGATTCATTATTAAAAATATCTGATTAAACTTTACACTATGTTTTCATCTCTAAGAACATGTCTGGCTTTATAACCCCAATATAATTTCCCCCTGCAATGATTTGGGGAGACCTGTAGTATGGTGCTGTACCCATCTCATCCCATCCTGTTCTACTTTTATTTAATATATGTATACATATGTAACAGATATTTTTAGTTCAGTACATGTATTGACCCCAAAACAAACTGAAGTCCTGAGTTGGGAAAGATGATTTACTGGAATGACATGCTTAGTAGTTAAGAGCTGAATTCAACAAGATGTGCCATCAGAATCATTTGTATATTTTTGAATTTGAATATGCATGCCTTCGTCAAACCTGTCCACATGCAAACAAATGTTAAGTGGTCAAATTTTCTTTAACTTTTGCCATCATGATGGTTAATGCCTTTGAAGTTTGTTTCTTCAATTAACTTAAAGGAAAGATCATATTAACATGAACCTAAAACCAGATAGCTATATTCTTTTCTTTGTATATTACAGAGTGGGAAGGTGGAGATGAGTGGTTGAGAGCCCAGTTCAGGATTTACCTCCAGTCCCTTCTAGTCAGCTGTCACCAAGATGGTACCTACCTCAAACAGATTTTTATAACCGCGCAACAAAGTTAAGGGGGTACACTGGAATTGGGTCGTTGCATGTCTGTCTGTCGCTCCGTCTGTCTGTAGACTCAACTTTGTCTGGCAAACTCTTCCTTAACTACAGTCAAACCTCGATGTATCGAAGCTCAAGGGACCGTCAGAAAAACTTCAAAACATCGAGACTTCGAATTACTAGTGTTTGAAATTAGACCAATTTTTTTTTTACCATGACCAACTGTGGTAGTTGTGTACATGTTGTCTCCGTTTCATAAACTTTATAATTATTGTATTTACCACAAGCAAAACAAAATAAAAACGAAGTATGCAATTAATCACATGTATTGTATATTATAAACAAGACTTACTTGTACTAGGCCTAACCCATGTACATGTGTTCGTTTGGTGACTATTTAAGCGATAGTTAATATTGCGGAATGAATATAAAATCAAAAACATGTTGCAAAAAACGAAACTAAAAAGGAGGAACCGAAAGCGCTACAACACCTACAAAATACTTCGATTTAGAATGATTGATTTGCTCCAGTATTTATGCCAAAGTTTTGCAATGTAACAGTTTTGACTATGAGTTACTAATAATGTGGCTCGTTTTTTACCGTTCTGTAAATTCTACAAACTGCTACCAATGGCGGCGGCGAACATCAAAAACAACTAACTGTATCTTTGCCGTACTAATGATTTAATAACGCAGCTTGTAAAAACAAAGCCTCATTATCGGCCTGATCAGTGATATTAATTATCTTCATGATAGCAAGCAAGCAACACAAGCTGTCATAATCCTTATTGTCCGGCGAAGTGCCGTCGCGAGACAGCTAGGTGTGACAGCATGCCGCGGGGTATCGGTGAACATCTGATCTGTCCAGGTAAATTTTTATTCGAATCATTGAGTGTCAGTTACCTATGATTCTATAACAAATGGTCCATGAAAACAGTTCGATACATCGAGAACTTTGATTCATAAAACTTTGATTCATACATGGGTTAGTTAGTAATGTAGTGAAGAAATTCGGGACTGGACCAAAAGTTCGATACAGCGAGAAATTTGATTCATCGGAGTTCGAATCATCGAGGTTTGACTATATTTGACAGAGTTTTTATAAAATTTGGTTCACAGAACACTGACATAAAGGGAAGTTGAGTAAACAATGCAGGGTTCTGCAATATCTCCTATTAATGGAGTTATTACTAAATTTGTGCAGCAGGGTTATTAGTCGTTCACACTGGAGACAGTTCTATATGATTTAGTTGTAAAGGACTGTTGTTCACCGACCTGTTAATTAAAATGACAAAAGAGTTCCGATACTGTAGTGAGCATTTCATGACTAAATATATATTGTTCTTACTGGTTCAGTTGTTTGAATTATTTGTAAGGACTAAAGAATCAATGACAAGGTTAAAAAATTTTACTTGTGTAAAATCCTTATCATGGGATTAAAGTGAATTGTTGGTGGTAGTGTAATGATAAATTTGACTTTTAGATAAAAAAAGTATAAGAATGTAGGTTCTAAGAAATAATTGCATGGTTTAATTGATTTTTCAGATGTCAAGCATCAGGAAGACTTTGGTATTCCTTTTGTCCAAGCATTTAAAACAACTCACAGCTATCGTGTATGGACCAGCACCAAACATGAGGGCATGCAGAATATTGCATTAGGGTGAGTTCTGAATGCTATAAACAGACCCAGTTGATTTTTAAAGTCAAAGTTTATAGCATAATACCTATAGTTTGGGGTTACAAATTTCTGGCTTTCGGTTGTGTAATTATTCTATCTCCTATTGGTGACATCAAGCTTATCCCAAGTTTATTGGCCCTAACAAAGCTTTGAGAAGAAAACAAATGAATTAATTAAAGTGTTTTATTTTTTACAGACATCCTTACCATGGTAACCTGGGTGTGTCCGATATCAGAATGAGGCTCTCACAGTAAGTTGTAATAATTGGTTTTTTTTAATACTAAATCTGACTTTCTTATATAATTGGCAGATTCTATTTCTTCATAAACTACGGAAAAAAAATCTGAGATATGGCGCATAAAAACCTTACATTATCACAGCATCATTGTGTATTGGTTTAAAAACAAATATCAATAAAATTGTATATTTAAACATATTTAATGTTATCAATTATACTAAAAAATCAATTATAAGCATTTATACAGCTAATTTTGAACTTCATCAGGTTATGAAATAAATTTTGTTTGCAAACTTTTGCAAGATCAGCTATGCAGAATCACACAGTTTGCAAACAAAATTTCTTTCATACCCCTATGAAGTTAAAAAATAGTAACATCAATGCTTAAATGAAAAACAAAAACATGTAGGATGTTTAGGTTACACTGCCCAATACTTAGCTGCGATGACATAGCTCTGAACGACGGACGGAAGATTTCTGACAGATGGTCGTCGTCAGAGCTACGATTCCGTCCCATTGACCGCAGTGTTGCAAAACATCCAGCGGGAAAATGTTGCATTTCACGTGTGTAATGTAATTTTGTAATTAAATTCAACAATATCAAATATTTTAAACATAAAATGATGATTTATTTATCCACCTCCAAGTCTAAATTATGTTTAAAAGCACATTTGAATGGCTTACATCTCCGACACGGCTCACTTGGCCGCCATGATGCTTCTCGTTAGAAAGTCTCGCGCTCCAAATATGGCAACTAGTACCATATATGGAATGACCTACAAATTTTCACTACGAAAGAAATATACCTAATGTCACAAATTTTTTAACATGAACTTTAAAAATTCTTTTTTCGCTAAATTTTAATAATACTTACATTTTCTCAGTTCCACCATGTTTATTCTTAGTTTGTTGGCTTATTAAAGCTTTTAAACATATTTTACCTGATGAGTTTCATTTCGTCACGGTTTCCGGTAAATCAAACATGGCGGCGTATTTGAACAGAATTATACATGTGTTGTGTTTGCCTTGGATTTTACCACTAATAGTTGATAAAACATTATAATCGAAAGGTTTGTGAATTGAATATTGGTCATAGTTGTCATAACAATACAGTTACATAAGGATATTACCCGAAAAATATATTTTTATCAGTCTCAAAGTGCGCATGTGGATCACAGCGGGGCTTGCAACACTAGTGGCAATGGGGTGGAATTCATACCCTGCCGGGAACCAGAGTGGAGGCAGGGTATGATTATTCGTTCTACCCAATACTGTGTATGCTTGCCAATGGATGAGAAGATAGTCAAGTTCATATTAATTTATTGTACCATAGCCTGTTTGTTTGAGATTGAATTAGCTACTAGCTACTACAAAAGTACCAATCCTTGTAATAACCTTCGCTACTACCGATTAAATATCAAATTTTGAAGTAAATAAAGAAAACTTGTTGCCGGAAAATGAGTCTAATAGTTGAAAAAAAAATGATAAAATTTAACGTACACTTATATGTCTCATTAACAGCACAATGCAGAACACAGAGCGTGGTAAAAAGATCAATGCTGCAGTGTCACAAACAGGCAAATATGTCATGCAAACTGGGAAAGTTGTAGGTGAGTTGTCTCCCCTGATAGTGTGGTGATTCCAACCATAAAACTATTGATATACATTGAAATATGTTTAAATGAGACTCTAGTTGATGAAATACACCTATTTGTTCCTATATATATACCTTTGCATTCCTCAAGATTTATATTTACGAAGTTTGAAAAACAAGCCACCTTTCAATAGGCTTTGGAGCTATGAACTTGTCAATGACTGAAAGGTGCAAACAGTAAAACTCCTATAACTCGAACAGCAAGGGATTGAGGAATACAGGGTACTCAACTCATCTGAGGTTGGTCAAGATCGGTCATACATAGTCAAAATGTCTGGTCTCAAACTATTATAAACAATGTGTGTTAATGACATTTTAATTACCATGATTTTCAGCATTTTGAATTTTTAAATGCTCTTTGATAGCAATATCAAATTGAAAAAATATATATATATAAAATGAGCATTTTAAAAATTTCTCAATTGAAGGGCCGAACACCTGTTCAAAGAATGCAAGGTTTAATACTATTTATTTGATGAAATGGGGATACATTTCTATTGGAGGAATAAGGGGTGTTCGACATACAGTGGTTAGAGCTATCCAGGGTTTTGTTAGATGAAACAGAGGGACACAGTTTGGACCATGCGATCAGTTCGACGAATGGAGGGTATTCGAGGAATAGGGGTTCGAGTTAGAGGGGTTATACTGTACATGTATAAGGAAACACATTCTAACATATAATCAAAGTAAATCATGTAATAGCTGTATACAAAAACCAGAATTGTTTTGTTTCAATTCATTGTCATATTTGAAAGCAAAACATTCTGATTTTTTCTTTAGAAATTGACTGTGTGTATAGTATTATAAATATGCATGTTTTGATATCCGGCTGACTGTTTCAGGTGGTGCCATCACTCATGCTCGGTCAGCCATGTCGTCATGGTTCAGCAGAAGCACCAAGGAACAGTCATGAACATGCTTAGCTTTATTTAATCTTACTCTAGAAGCATTGGTAACTGTCAATATTACAAGGGATACAGCCATTGGGTCAAGGCTGAAAATCTAAAACATTTTCTTATTCAAAGTATTTTGTTGATCTCAACGTTTTGGTAAATATTGTATAGTAAAGTAAACTTATCTCATTCTCAGATAACAAGTTATTATGATCCCCTTCACCTGGAGATTATAAACTCCCGATACTAATGAAAACCTTAATGTTTATTAATTAGAGGATGATTGAGTAAATGCTAACAATTAGTACATTTAACTTTTCGATAAAGGTTGAATTTGATCTTGTTGAATCCGTTGATTTTCCCTGTCATAGTGTGCAAGTTGACCTTGGAATTATTTTGTGATAGGTTAATTATTATTAACCATTATAAATTTGCCATGTATGTATGTTTAAAAACTGCATGATTGCAGAAAACCGTGTCAATTATGAAGGTGATCATTACATTTGTATTATTAGCAGTGAATTAAGAAACCTGGTTAGAATGATGATGATAACAGAATGTTGGATGTTCCACAAAATTGTGATCTTTTTAAAAGAGGAAACTTTGAACAACAATCATTATTGAAACCAGATAATCTATTGGTGTCCTGTCATTAAATCATAAAAAGGGTGTTTTTGTAAAACAAAATAGATGAATGACAGCATTTAGGAGCTGGTTTGAAAATTAATTCTCAAATTGAATATTTTCCAAATGTTGAAAATTACACATTGTATCAATATTCAAGGAAATCACGTATTTTCTGTAGCATGAGTAAATTTCTACACTGTATATTATAAATCGTAGATAAATGAAGGAATAACTTGCTTTATAATACACATAATCCTATTAATTAACAAATATAATTTTAACAAGTGTAACAAATTTTGAAATTGAGACTGATTTTTATACAATATTCATATACATAATTGCTAGACGTTTACCTCGAACATCAAAACCATGCAATGCATTTTTTGCTTTAATTTGTTGGAATCTGAAAATATTTAATGCCATACCTTTACAATATTGTTAATAGATCAGGGGTTTGGATAGTTCAGGGCTTGTTAAGGATATGTTGTATAATGTGGTGGGAAATAAGATGGGAAGTAGTATAAGAGGTAATAAAATTATTTGCCCTTGTTAGCAGGTACTGATAGTAACATTCAGCTTTTGAAATTAATGCCTGTCCGTCTACATGTGACCGGCAACTTTATGGTAGGACAGACAATTTTTGCCATGTAACTGGTCCTTTGACCGGCAACTTTTTGGTCCAGATAGAAGATTAATAGAATCTTACATGGGTCTGTGAAGTGGACTGGGATATCTCAACCCGAGTGAAAGATTTTGGCCGGTCAACCTGAGGCTTGCCGAGGGTTGACGGCCAAAATCTTTCACGAGGGTTGATATATCCCAGTCCACTTCACAGACCCATGTAAGATTCTTTTTCTCCCATACTTAGTAGTAAAATGACGAAGTTCCACTTGTTTTCCAGCTTTTTCATCGCGTCATTATCGCAGGAACGTAGTTATGCGTCAAAATTGATGACGTCATCTACAATGCTCGCCGCAGTTACGCAACATGTATTGATGACGTCACATTATTGTTTAGCGCGTGTGAGCTGTCTTACACCCCCCTGTGTAAGATAGAGATATCTTTTCCCTAGCAAACGCTGTGAAGTATGGGAGTAATATAAATCCAAATAGGTTAGAATTGTAGAAAGGTTGCAGATCAAACTGTACAAAACAAATTTTTGTAATATTCTGGTTTTCAGCCAACTTTGTTGAGAGCACACGATTTGAAACAGATAGCTGGATTTTTTTGTTAGTAAAATTAATACTTTGCTATAAACTACAAGGATGAATTTTAATTTTGTAAGGAATCTAGGACCAGTAACATTGAGTCAAGACCAGTAACTTTTAGGGCCACCCAGTCCTGAGGACCAGCTGAAAAAAGTCCTTAATGGAGAACACTGGTAACATCATCAATTTACATCTGGAAAATCATCTTTTGGTTTTGAAATATGACAAAATAATAATTAAGATTAATGGTGTTTTATTTTATAATGGGATTCCTTCTTACAAGGACCAATGACACTACTACTACATTAGGCAAGAGATATGTGTCAGAGTTACTCTCCTTCGATTCACTCTGTCAGCAGGTACATTATATTTAGATCTGAATGGAAGACTTATTAAGGGCTGTTCCAGCAAAACATATATGGCACCCAGGGAAGGCACTTTAAAAAATAGTATGGGCTATGGTGGGTTCAAAATAAAATCCCTTCTGTGCCAGGGTGGCGTTTCAATAAAATCACTGCTGTGGGTGGGACTATCTGAAGCACTTTTTGAAATAAAATGCAAAATTTGTGTTTTATAATGTTGCTCTCAGTCATCCTGACTACAAAAAGTAACTGTTGAGAAAAATGTTATTTTCTGACAATATTAAATAAGTTGTTCATCTTCAATAAAAAAAACCAATTATTTTATTTTCTTGTTTTTTTTATATAATATTGATAGATTATTTATCTAAAACATATTATATTCATTCAAACTTGACAATGGTACAGAGATACAAGGGATCAGTTTTGGCAAAAGAACAGATCTTTATTTAAATTCACTGTTATTAAGTCGTGGAAAAAGTAGCAGTTCACAAGCTTATGTGTGAATGTCCACATGTCTACTCTTGCATTATGCTTCAGAAACATTTCGGTATCTTTAGTAGATTTTCTGCTGGTTCTACAAGGATTGTAGCCTTATACGAATTTAGTAATAGATGCAGCATATCAAACAGTAGTTCACTGCACCATATACAGTGCAATTTTGTCCTAGGACTCTTCGGTGATGCTAGAAATCAAAATATGTAAATCCAAAAAGAAATAGAAAATTAAATCGCTTCTATGCCATGGTTCACAACAAAATAGATATGTGTGTTGGTCTATCGGTGGGTCTCCCAATTTCAAAGTGCCTTTCCCCCTAACATATATGTTTTACTGGAACAGCCTTAAGCATTCAAACACTGTTCAAATGGTTTTTTTTTCTTCTGGAAATGCTGCCTAAATATCTGTTAAAGCATAAATTTCTGAGTGATATGAACTAAATATATTTATACATTTGTATATACTGTTTTCATTAAAGTTTGTTAAAAATCCATAACATTGTTACATAATTAGATAAGAGACTTTTTCAATAGATTTGTTAAAGTTGTTATGTAATTTGTAATATTAACTTTAAACAATTCATGTCGTTCCCAGCTGTTTAAATCTTCTGACTAGAGACGTTAAAGTTTGTAAATGTATATGCCACAAAACGGGTACCAATGGCAATTAATTTTGTAGTATTAATTATAAACTCCAAATTGACTAATGTTGGATCTGCATTTACAATGTACAACCAGTAAATGTACAGCCTGGTTTTCCATGACAATATTGTTTTTTTTTTTTTTTTAAATGTTTACTTGCCAATATCATAGTTCCATATTGCTAAATTATGATATCTAAAAGATTACATGCTTTTCATTCTGGATCTGAACTTTAGGTCAATGAAGATAAGTACACATTTTTCACTGTTTACCTTTACTGAAGAAAATATTTAACTTTTTTTTTGGTGTCATTATTTGAACACATAAGTATATATACACAACAGGTATGGAAACAATGAATAAAGCAACTGCATTCAATTTTGAAAAAGTTATAAACATGAAAGTTATGTGGGTTTTTCCCCCCCAAAAAATTAATGAATCATCTTTTAATACATAGATACATATGTCTATTTCCGAGGGTTCTGTTTGTTTTTGTATATTTTTTTATCTGTTAAATTATAAAATGTTGAATTACAACTTGTATGCTTTGTCTGAGAAGTAAAAAAAAACTGGTGAGTGTACAGTGATAAGCTCTGGTCATGTCAATGCATGTACATTGTACTATACAATGATAGACAGGTGAGTTCCGACTGCCTTTGAATATATAATACGTCATTATAGATATCATTTTTGGGATACATACTGTGTTAATAAATCCTACTATTTTATGTGTCGTGTACCCGGAGATCCATATAATGGTCATATATTATGACACAATACTGTATCTGATGTTGATTACGAGGTTTGTTTTATTGGGGTATAAGTTCAGACCTATGAGATATATATAGGTGATGACACTTGGGTGTCTAGTATGTACAAAGGGATATTATAGTAAGGTACTATTGTTATAAATACACCAAATATATATTTGTCAGTAGATGTACTGTTTAGATTATTATTGTTAAAACGTTTAATATATTTATATATTTGGTTGACACATTATTTATTTAAATGTGTATGTATAACTACCATACCTCTGTGTTAATATCTGGTGTAGACGATGGAATCGTATTCCTGCTTCATCCGAGTTATTCTGTCGTTATAAATGTCATTATTCTTAATAAAAATAACTCGGACTACGCCCACTCTGTATTGTTGGTATAATGATAAAGGCAAATTGTAACCATACTTGTTGTAATTTATGATATTTTCTAGTGGTTTTCTTAATGGGAAACAATCCCAATAGACTATAATGAATGCTTATAAGCATCTCTACACGTAGTTATCGCCTATTAGCATCTCTACACATAGTTATCGCCCCTGAAAATACCCGGCTATATAGTTCCTTCCAGAATACAAGTATATGGCAGTATGTACATACCAAAGGTATTAATGAGTGATATGTTTCGTCTTTCTGTTGAGCTGTTATTGTTTTTTACGTTATTTGTTGGTGGGAGAAGTACGTGATTCTTGCTTCTCTCTGGAGAATTAAAAAAAGTTGCTTCTGAATTTGTTATTAAATACAATGCCATTACAAAAACAAAATGACAATTTAAAATAAAAAAAAACAGTAATTACACAACATTGCATCACAATCAATGTGAAACATTTCATTTTCGAATATACAACATTTTGTGTCTTCGTTCTTCTCAACCTATTCACAAATACAGAAATTTCCAGGTGAATGGCTTGTTAACATTTACATCTACGTTCATACAGTGCAACACATTTGTACTCACATTTGAGCTGTCGTGAGATAAAGATTGCATGTCTGACTAAAATAAAGTAGTAAAAGTTCAGTTTTGGACTAAGATGATAACTCATTAGAATTACTGATAGTACAATACACCTGCATATCGATGACAAGTAAACATTTTATACAATGTAGTTCATGAGTTTGAGAACTGTATGATTGTTAATTTTACAAAGCTAGCCTGGTTAGACTTTAAATCGGAATCATTATTATTATAGCTTTGATTGCAATATTGCTGTGTGTTTTGTTTAATATATTTGTACATTCTGTTCTACATTTATGACAGGCCTCTGAATCAGAAATTTATAACTCCGGGATAAGATTTCAAGGATGTGTCTTTACTGGTTTTCTTTTCAATTATTAAGATTTACCTAAATCTGGTAGATATTGTGCTTAAATATAAATTGTTGTTTTAACAGAAATGGAGATAAAAGTCAATGATAGTCTATTCACCCACCGTTAAATGTTAAATTGCAAAAATTATAATTAATTATAACTTACAATGTATTGTAATTAGGGACGTTTATAAGTTGTGCCAGTTTCTGGCTAATTACCGTCGGTCTATACCAGTGCCATCCTGACCCCAAAAACATGAGATGTCATTGAATGGATTTTTGTTTTGAAAGGACACAAAATTTATAAACACACAAACCAATAGTATCTATATCTAATACCTAACTTCATCACACTTCCTTGTTGTCTCGTCATAAATATAAGATGCTAAAATTGTTTAGACGGAAAAATTCAAATATTTTCTATGACATAAAGGAAGTAAAATAACATACATGCTTTAATATTTGTTTAGAAGTGGAAAACATTAGGAAAGGAATTTATATACATTATTTGTAAATATATTAATGTGATATATTTCTAATCTAGTTTTGAAATATCCTTTGTAAAAAAGTGTAGGCTGTCACAATATTAACCTGAAAGTGGTCGTGCTACTGAATGTTTTGATACAATGCATATGAACATTTGGTAGACAATTTCATGAAATGATATTACATTTGTAACTTTGGATTTGTTAAAGCAGTTAAATAACCGTGATCATGTAAGGTACACGGTTGTGGAAACAAGTAATGGTACTTTTCAAATAAATGGAATCACAAAAATGTTCTATAGCTTCTTTTTTAAGCTCACCTGGTCCGAAGGACCAAGATGAGCTTAAGCGATACCGTGGCGTCCTTGGCCTCCGTCGTCCCTCCTTGGTCTGTCTGTCCGTTGTCTGTCAACAATCGACTTCTTCTCCATAACCGCTGGTCGGATTTCAACAAAATTTGACTGGTGGCATCCTTAAGGGTTACTGATTGAAAATTGTACAAATGATGGGGCCCCCCCCCCCCCCCCCCCAGGGGCCTGAGGGACGAGGTCAAAAGGGGTTGTAAATTTTTTGAGTCGGGTTGCGTATTTCAGCAATCGCCAAGTAAAAGTAATATATAAGGGATTCGGTTCCAGCCTAGCACTACTCCATAAAACAACAAAGTCAGGAATAAAAATCAACTTATGATTTATTATAATCACAAATCATCAAAGTACAGGTACTGGATACATGGAGATTTACCAAGGTTATACAAATATTCTACACTGAAATAATTATCTAGATTCTTGAAGACATTATGGAACATGGAACATTCCCATAGATGGAGGTGCTTCCATCTATACTGGTACATATGTATAATGCTCCGAGTATGGAGAAATAAATAGCTAATATCCTGTACGCCTTTAAAAAATTCAAAAGGCCCGAGGGGCTATGTTTATTAATGAAGTTAATTAAATTTTGTTATTAGTATACCAAGATGGCAGTGTGGATGTAGATTGGCCATATTGATATTTATCAAGTAGCTTAATCATGTCCTGGAGTTGTAAGTTATCGTGGTAAAGATCTCGCACATTTACTTATCGTCATCATGTATGAATTAGTATATCAACTGGTCGCGTATACCTGCTAAAGAAATATTTTGAATATTGTGTAATCAGATATTTTTATAATTCATTTCATTTTCAACGAATCTTTTTATTAAATATGCCTACGATCACAGTAACTAATTAAGCCATATAATTTACAGGGAACATTTCTGCAGTGTACCCTCATCTTACGCAGTTTTACATGCTTGATTCCTATGTCTGTAGATCTCTATGCATATGACTAACGCTCAAAATTTTGCTTATTCGAAACTCGTTATCTCAAAATTCAAAGACCAACGAAAATAATTCGACTGATCCGGAATTCAACTCTTGAAAAAAATAATGTCATTAGGTTTGATAAGAACGTGGTTTAAACAGTCCTTATCTTATGATTAATACAGTCGGGTACATGCCTATTACCGTGATCAGCATAATATCGTGATTTTCCAACTTATAAGGTTTGTATTAAATGATTTTTTTTATGATTTCAGATATTTTTGGATTTTTTAAATACACAAAATAACTTTAACTACGATAATATGATCGTCACGATAATAGGCACACACATGATCATGATTTCGAAATTAACACGCACCCATTGCAAGCCAGTTAAACAAACACACTTTTGGTCATGATCAGTCACGCGTAGGCCTGCGTATACCGATTGCGGTATATGCAGCAAAACTAATTATGCGTTGCGACAAATCAAAGGTGAATTTCAATTGTTTGTATGCATTGTATATTTGCGTAATTATTTTTTTTTTAAATTTGATATTTTGACTGAAATTAAATTCAAGATAGCGACTGTTTTTTTCGCTGAATATCCGTTCTAGGGACCAGGAATTGACTTTGACTCAACCGGAGTTTCGAATCATCGAAATTTGAGGTATCCGCTCTTAAAATACATAAACAAAGAAGGGGGGGAAAAGCGGACTTCAAAATTAATTCGAATCAACCGGAATTTCGAGTCAAGTGATTTTGAGACAACGAGTTTAGACTGTATTGTTATAAGATACGATCTTCGGCGGTTATACCAGAAAAATATCCGTCTATTCTGTGTACACATTTCTACGTAATTTTGCACCGTCTTCATATAGGATCTGGGTAGCTTCAGTTGCGCTGATCCGGATCCCCTGAGATTAGTGGCAAAATAAAGAAAAGAAATCTAAAATTGAACAGTCTTTTATTGATATACTAGTGCCATGCGGTAACGTTGTCAAGAATGTCATCAGTACCACGCTTTAAGAGGTCATTGGTGATTTTAGTTTATAATCATCAATCACATCGGATATTGAGTAAACTTGCTGGTTTGTCCTCATCCTCATTACGTCTATCTTAGCTATCAAGAGTAATAGGCTTCAGGGATGATATGGCGTTGTTCTGGAAGTGACCCTCAGACGACGTTCCGTTGAAAGCTCCTCTGGTGAACAGGTACTGGGGTCCTTCGTAATTGGCGTCACGGTAGGCTATCCAGCTACATGTAGAAGAGGAACAATCAAATAGTTAGTATCACTTCACAAACATATTCATGTAATAAAAATGAATCTGCTCTTCATCAATCTAAGGGAAAGGATATTATTGTTTGGTAAATAGCTGATATAGTAAATTAACATATACTCCAATATGGGTGTGAGATTACAGCGCCCAGAAAACGGCGATGGCATGAACACTGAAACGGAAACTGTGTATTCCTACAGGTATGCAACTGAAGTGATTTGTCTTCAGACGGATTTTAAATACATTATAAAGATATATTGTATCGCATCCATATTTGTATATACACTTACGCTCCGCTCCTGACGGTCACAGAAATGATGGTATCCTGAAAGGGAGTTCCAACGAGGTTTGCGTCAGCATTCTTAAATGTTCTCTGTTGTCCAGTAAAGGACGACCCAGTGTAGACAGTCATCTCTGGCTTTTCTGTGAATTCCTACAAGACAGATATCAAGACTATATTTTCATGGTTTATGATAAAATACAAAGATTACTATTTTGTGAGATTAAGAATATAAAACACTTGAATTTCGACAAAAAAACACACACACACCCATAAAAAACGCAAACAAGCTATACTTTCAATATTAGCAGGTGTTTTAAGCATGTCTAAATAATCTTGCCACGGATTTACATGAAATTTCGTATTCATTTATTTATTTATTCATTTATCTATTTATTCATCATTTATTTTTTGCAAATTATGGTGAAAAGAAAACAAATAAAGGACATGTGTGTAGGAGATTTAGTTATACTTTCTCATTGTCAATCAATTAATCAGTCTTTGTTCTCTAATACTTGTTATTACATCATGTCATTATGGTTTTACTAGCAAAACAATTGACAATATCTAAGAGTGTTGATGTAATTAAGCCGCATTTTTTTCTAGCATAATCAAAATATCAATTTCTTTTTCATGTATAAGTATTTTTCCTTAAATCTTAAATTTCATTAAATCTGGCTTTCTGAATGGCTTACTCTTTTTTGATACCACTATGAAAAAAAATCCGAGAACTGCGCAAAAACCCAACGTTATTGTGACGTCACAATATGAATGTTGACGTTGCGTATTGATAAGAAAAAAATCCCTTGCAAATCAATGAAATCGTGCGTGTATACGTATTTCATTTTATCAAGTAGTCTGGAAAATTAATTATAAGCATTGATGTCACTAATTTTTTAATTTCATCAGTTTGCAAATACAATTTCTTACATCCCCCAAGTAAATGATAAAAAATAGTGATATGAATGCTGAAGATAACCTTTGAAATTTTATAACCATTGACACCACGTACAGGTATGCCTTACTTACCACTTCGATTGGTTTGAGAGATGACGTACAAAACTCGGATAGATTTACAGTTTGTCCCTCCCAAACCACATAGATATTTCCACCAAAATTTTGCTCCTTGTAAAGCACCCATCTGTAAAATATTGAAAATTATACGACTGTATCATAAAAATACACAACGAATATCAACCAACACAGTGCAAAACACTATAACACAAAGGAAGATAAGACCTGTCAAGTAAATGTATATCAGTGTTCAGAAGCAGTAATGAACGCCCTAGCTGACGTTTTATTTGGATTTTTAATGCAATGGAATTTAGTGTTTTGTCATACCTTGGTATTTCTAGATATGTATCAATGTTAATATAAAGCCATAATAAGTGAAGATGTTACGTACCAAAATTACATTTCTAAAACGACAGACAACACGTTACAGTTATGGTATTTGTATATGATTTTATTACTTTAAATGATACCATACTTACACCCCGCAAGTAACAGTGACGGAAGAAACCTTTTTGAGCCCAGAGAAGTCCAAATTATACAGAGGTCCGGAAACATTCTTCAGGATACCTTTACGATCAGGCTCCTCGTAGATGGTTATCTGGGGTGTATTGGAAAATATCATTATAATATGTAATATTTATTTCGTAAGTATCGCAGTAAATCAAATTACTCTTCTTACCTTATTATCTACCTTCTCTGAAAGAAGGACATCAAAGTTGAAGCCTTTTAGATGCATTACATATAAGTGTGAATGGACATCAATGGACTTAGAAAATTGGTATTTACAATGTAGTATTTTAATTAAAAGCGGAAAGAAAACACACAAATTAAATACATTACATTACATATCCAAATAGGTAAAGCGAATAATTGACAGTGTTAATATTAACAATTATCTTAAAATCAGGCTTGTACAAAACACCCTTTATTTGTAAAATAATAAGAACTATTATTATGATTGGACCATCCGTAAGAACAGTTAGAAAGAACATCCGGTAAAAGAGCACCGAGCTCTCAATTTATGAGAACAGTATATTTAGTTGAGACAATGTCGTATACGGAACAATCGAAAAAAATAGATCTGGAATCATATTACATAATTACTGAACTGACTGAGTTCCATTTATTCCACTACGCGCTACATTTGTTTTTGATAATTGTTATATGTAATCGCTACTATCTGCATTATTCATATCAACTTTAAATATCCATATTATACCTGAACCAACTTAATTAATCATATCATGCTGAGGCAGCTATACAGTCTTTTAACGTCTCAAAAGGTAATACTAATAAGAACGAAAGTGTGTGATAATGAATGGCCAATTAAATCAAAATCAAAAATATATGGTTTAACAAGTGGCGATTGAACACACAGGTCTTTAAAAAGGAAAGAAAGTTTGGTACTTACTAAGGGTGTAACAGCATTATGAGCACTCATTTTCGTGATCAGGTATGATCAGACAGCAAGGATTATGGTATCTTTAGCTCTCTTATGGCTACCAGCAACAGCTTGTGCTTTCTCAGGTGCGGTGTGGTGTCCGTCTGGTAGTGGTCCGTAATATACCTTGTTACCCAAGTGTATATCCGGGACGCTGCGAAGAAGGAAACACAAGTGGACGGAAACTGATTGCTCGACAACTTAACATGGGGAACAATTTCACAATTCTAGTCTAGTAACCACATGATATGTTTAAGTGTTTGCTACACGGATTTGGTTTGTATCGAAGCGGATATCCTTTCATTTTGTATATTTTTTGTGGTCCATCATATCCGTACGGTGTCGAGTGAGATTTGTAAGTCCACGAAAAGCTCAGTACCGCTTCCGAGAGTTTCAGCATGGATACGCTTTTACCTAATTACTTTACTGGATAAGTAATATCTCTGGATAGTAAATACAGGATTATTGTGCATGTGCCCTTGTTTTATGTATTTGTAAAGATGTTTTGACTGTAAAATCATATACATTGTCCTATATTGAAATATAATGAGGTAAAAACGGTATAAAGTTAGTATATTAATAATCCAAAATAAAAGGCCAAAATTTATTCAAAGTAAAATCAAAACCATTTCTATGGAATATATATATTCAGCCACTATAGGGCCTTCTTCAGTCAAAAATAATACTAACACAACGTGTTCGTCTACTATATTAGACAGATCACGATAAAATACTGGCACCGGATTCGTTAATCAAATTGAATAGCGAAAAAGATCTAAGGAGGTGTTCTACGGTTTTCAAGTCTTGAAATGATGTCTATATAAGTTTTACTGAATCACGAATACGGTGCTGGCATCAGATTCGTTATTCAAACTCAAACTAATTTATCGAGGTATATAGTTTTTCTGAGGTTGTGAAATTATGTTTTGATCTGTTTTTATGTTTTGAAATTGTTATTTATTTGTTCATTTTTAAATACGAATAAGGTACTGGCACCGGATTCGTTATTCGATTCCCGAATCCTGAATCCCAAATCCGATGCTAACTTCACATCGCGAAACCCGTGAGCTCGAACCCATTATGACCAACCCGATACCCTTAGACTTGCTACCAGCCTTTAAAATATTGAAAACATCACTAAATTTTAGCTTGATTTGGCAGATATTGTTTGTCTCCAAGAGACACATTGTACAAGTACAGTAGAACAGATTTGTGAAAGATAATGGGGACATCAGTGTACTTTTAATAATTTAAATTCTAGATCTGCAGACGTTGCCATTCTTTTTAGGAATACCCTTGAGTATACAATACACTGAAGTAGGTTAGATACATGTAATGATGGTAGGTTTATAATACTTGATATTACAGTCAACAACAACATTTTCATTTCGACTTGCATCTATGGTCCTAACAAAGACACCCCAGATTTTGTTTGAAAATAAAAACAGAACTCTCATGGGCTGGGAAGATTTGCCAATGATTATTTGTGGTGATTGGAATACTGTTCAGGATAGGAATATTGATTCTAGTAATATCATTAGAAACAATAATCCAAAGTGTCAGGAAAGTATAAAAAATATATCATAGAAAATTGATGATAGAGACCCATGGTGAAATTGTAACCTAGAACAAAGAAGCTTTACATGGCGACATACAACCCCTATCAAACAAAGCAGGTTAGACTACTTGTAGTTTTTGGTAACACATGACATATGTACTATAAGACCATATCATCATATATCCCTACAGGCTATCGAACAGACCATTCATGTATCGTGTAAGACAGCAATCTTGATTATAGTCAGAGAGGAAAGGGCTACTGAAAACATAATGTTAAACTGTTAGGTGACATATTTATGTTATGTTGATTTAGTAAATGTGTTAATGAAACTTTAGATATATGTATTATGTGTTCGGATACACATGATTTGGAGACTGCTGTAACATTTCGAATAAACTCGCAATTACTCTTTGAAATACTGAAAATAAAAATCAGGTCTTTGACTATCTTTTATTCTGGAAATAACACACGTGAAATGAAGAAGAAGGAGAAAACTTTAGAGAGTGATATTGCAGAAGTAGAATAAGAAGTTAACCAAAGACCATCAAGAGATGTTTTTATCTAAATTGGAGAATATGACTAGTTAACATACGCACAAATAAAATAATAGGCGTCATGTTTAGACCTAAAGCCACGTGGTATGATGGTGAAAGAAATTCCAAGTACTTTTGTAATCTAGAGAAAAGAAATTATGTAAATAAAATAATTTGTGAATTGATATAATAATATCGAAATTTGTTTGAAGATATGGGTGAAATTCTAAAGGGAGAATCTAGCTTTATTTAATAATTTGTACCAATCAAATAATAGGAAGACTCAGGACATTGAGAACTCATCATTTTTTTAATCATGCAGTGTAGCTAAGTGCAGAAGAAAAAGAAAGTTGTGAGGGTTTTTTGAATTTAAGGGAAATATCTCTATCTTTGAAAAATATGAAAAATAGGGAAAGTCCCGGGTTGGATGGTTTAGGGCAGAATTTTATAAATAAAAAAACCAATGGAAGGACTTAGGAACACTGCTTTGTAAATCTGTTAATAATGCATATGAAAATGGAAAACTTTCAGACTTTCAATGTCAAGGAATTATTACATATTTGCCAAAAGAAGGAAAGGGTAGAAGGTTTATTAAAAATTGAGACCCATTATTAAAAAAAAAGACTACAAAATAACAGCAGCAGCAAATAGAATAAATTCAGTATTACCTCATACAGTTAGCATATAAAACAAATATTAAGGGTAGGTTTATAGAGGAAAACACGAGACAGCTTTATGGTATCATGCACCTTTTAGAAGAAAGAAAAACAAACCAGCTTAATTATCCATGATCGATGTTGAGAAAGAGTTTGACACTATACAATGGGATTCATAGATGAAGCCATGGGAGATTTTAATTTTGGGGATTCAATTAGAAGATCGTTTAAAGTTTTATATAATGATTCAAAGAGTTGTGTTATAAATAATGGAAATATTTTCAGTCTTCATCGTGGTTGTCGTCAAGGTAATACACTCTCTCCTTATATTTCATTATAGGTGTCGAAATTCTTTCTTTATCTCTTAAAGCAAACCTAGATGTCAAACCACTTAGAATTACGGGTAAAACGCTTTTTTTAGGCCAGTACACAGATGACGCTTACATGTTATTAGATGGTTCCAGCCAATCTCGATAATGTAGAAACTTGTAGAACTAGTAGAAGCACTATGCATAAAAGTTCAATGTCAATTTGAAATTAATTGATGAAAAACCTGTAAACGAATGACAAGAAAAGAAGAGAATTAAATTAAATTTAAGGGATACCTTCAACATGGATACATATATCTGTATTTCAATACACACAAGAAACAAAGTTACAAGCTTTACAATATAAGATTCACCACAGAATACTACCAACAAAATCCTTTATTTTTTTAAATAAAATTGAAAGACGATAATTTATGCTCATTCTGTAGTGGAGAAGAAGAATCAATCCAACAATCCTCTTCAACTGCTATTTTTCTAACAAATTTATACAAGAATCTAATGTATGGTACTGTGAAAATGATGAACTTGAATATTATTTAATTTTAAGTGAATCTCATGTTATGTTTGGAAGTGCTAATTTTGAAAACAGTCTAACCTGCTTTTTGGTACTAATAAAATACCATGTTTATACATGCAAATGTTAAAACATACTTCCTCACTTTCTGTTATGCAAATTGTCCTCCACAGAAGTCATCAAATTAGAAAAATACATTAAAAAAAAGAAACAAACTGAGCAAGTTTTTTTCTGAGAAAATGGGGGCCAATTGCTTTAATTTAAGTAGTTTATGAATTGTCCATGTCAGAGTGCTTTCATCTTAAGTTTGTAAAGTAATAGCTGAATAACACTATGCGCCTGTTATGTATGATTAATTTATGATCATGTTTTGATGATTTTTTAAGAATATTTACTAATTTTCTTAAAGATTAGTGGAATTATATGGATCTATATATATATGTCAAAGTACTGATATACATATGTAATAAACAGTCATTTACCTTTAGTTATATTTGTGATGTATACAAGATACATGTACATAATTGGCACAAACTTAATATCTTTTCTGTTGTTATATTCTTACCATTAGTCCAGAACATGTTACCTGTACCGGAAAGGGTCAGAATCATCTGCAATCAATCCACTTATAATTTATATATATATGAAGACATTGTCTAAGAATATGAAAGGATACCGGCTTTTACACGAAGAACAATGGATAAGGTTGTTGGACACAAAGACTCCAAAAGGATGTAATGTAAAAGCAGTGTGATGCAACACAGACTGAGTACGGGAAAATTCATAACGTTATTTTGGCGTATTATTATGGAAGACGTCATAATGTATGTTATGACGTCGTGGATAGTGAGACGTTCTATTATCAAGATGATAGCAAGATTGTGACTTGATCAGTAGACTGCGATTCATTTCCCAGACGAAGGCTACGTAGCCAAAACTTTGGAACAGAGACTGTTTGTACTATGTATATATAATTATATCTAAAGTAACCATGGCAATTATTTATTTATTTATCTATTTATTTATTTTATGAATTTATCATTTAGTTATTTTCATACTATTCATTTGTTTATTTAATTACTCATTTATGTTTTTTGTTTTGTGTAAACATACAGCAAATATATAATAAGAAAAGTTGATCTGGTACTATAAGAAAAATTGATAGTGAGAATCAGATGGAGTGAGACATAGGATGACTGTTTGTTGATGTTAGATATATAAGTTATGCACTTAAGAATGAAAGGGTGGAGAGATGTTTCTGTGTTTAGGTGGGGATGGATGTACATGTAGGTGTGATGATCGAGAGCCCTCGTGTGTGGGGACATTTGTTTGTGAGGAGGCTGACCCCAGGGCCCCAAACATGGCAGTTTCTACAGAATATTCTGGGCAATAAAAAGTTCACAAAAAACCTAAATATTGTCGTCTATGGAAAATTACTTGGTTCTGCGGTCTCTCTAAGTTACATATCTACAACCAAAATCAATTTATCGATAGATATGGAACGTAAATATTGTTGATGTCTTGTTGCTTTTGAGTGAAAAATGAATGACACCAAGAATAATTTAAAAAAATGTTTCATGAAAGTTACTATAATTATATAACAAAAATCCATTTGAGTACTGTATAATTACCACTGAGGATAGTGACCAGACACAAATAATTGAACAAACCATATTATTATTATTTACTTCTTACATTTTTACAAATTTTCATAGTTCGTTTTTCAACAAATTGTCCAGAATCTACACACTTTGATCATGTTTCTCCCAAAACTCCATGAAAGCTTTATTCTGATTAGTCGGAATTTCCGAAGAGTCTTTCTTTCAAGCAAATGTGTTACCATTGAGTAGAAATAGCTGATCTAGATGGTGAATAGAAGTGGATTTGTTATTGATATATTAGATATATTGTGCAACTTTCCACCATTTCTTAGAAGGAATAGTTGTATCAGATAGGGAGTTTTTCATATTTTCATTATGTGATTTTTTTTCCTTCCCGTACCTTACTGATGGTTTCATATCTTTTGAATCTATAGGTTTCCCATCGGACTGCAGAATTAGTTTATTTTGCTTTTTTGTGTGTCTGTTGTTCGTTGTTGTTGTTGTGAAGATACCAGTATGTTTATTAATGAAGTTAATTAAATTTTGTTATTAGTATACCAAGATGGCAGTGTGGATGTAGATTGGCCATATTGATATTTATCAAGTAGCTTCATCATGTCCTGGAGTTGTAAGTTATCGTGGTAAAGATCTCGCACATTTACTTATCGTCATCATGTATGAATTAGTATATCAACTGGTCGCGTATACCTGCTAAAGAAATATTTTAAATATTGTGTAATCATATATTTTTATAATTCATTTCATTTTCAACGAATCTTTTTATTAAATATGCCTACGATCACAGTAACTAATTAAGCCATATAATTTAGACTGAACATTTCTGCAGTGTACCCTCATCTTACGCAGTTTTACATGCTTGATTCCAATGTCTGTAGATCTCTTTGCATATGACTAACGCTCAAAATTTTTCTTATTCGAAACTCGTTATCTCAAAATTCAAAGACCAACGAAATTAATTCGACTGATCCGGAATTCAACTCTTGAAAAACATAATGTCATTAGGTTTGATAAGAACGTGGTTTAAACAGTCCTTATCTTATGATTAATACAGTCGGGTACATGCCTATTACCGTGATCAGCATAATATCGTGATTTTCCAACTTATAAGGTTTGTATTAAATGATATTGTTTTTATGATTTCAGATATTTTTGGATTTTTTAAATACACAAAATAACTTGAACTACGATAATATGATCGTCACGATAATAGGCACACACATGATCATGATTCCGAAATTAACTCGCACCCAATGCAAGCCAGTTAAACAAACACACTTCCGGTCATGATCAGTCACGCTAATCGAGCCATGCAATGCGTGACTGTGTATATGTCACAGTTATAAAGTAACACTAATTAGGAAGCCAGACTTGAAAGGATTATTTAACAGTTCATCATAAATTAGCAGTCATCGTGTTGTAGTATGATCCATAGGCCTGCGTATACCGATCGCGGTATGTGCAGCAAAACTAATTATGCGTTACGACAAATCACAGGTGAATTTCAATTGTTTGTATGCATTGTATATTTGCGTAATTATTTTTTTTAAATTTGATATTTTGACTGAAATTAAATTCAAGATAGCGACTGTTTTTTTCGCTGAATATCCGTTCTAGGGACCAGGAATTGACTTTGACTCAACCGGAGTTTCGAATCATCGAAATTTGAGGTATCCGCTCTTAAAATACATAAACAAAGAAGGGGGGGAAAAGCGGACTTCAAAATTAATTCGAATCAACCGGAATTTCGAGTCAAGTGATTTTGAGACAACGAGTTTAGACTGTATTGTTATAAGATACGATCTTCGGCGGTTATACCAGAAAAATATCCGTCTATTCTGTGTACACATTTCTACGTAATTTTGCACCGTCTCCATATAGGATCTGGGTAGCTTCAGTTGCGCTGATCCGGATCCCCTGAGATTAGTGGCAAAATAAAGAAAAGAAATCTAAAATTGAACAGTCTTTTATTGATATACTAGTGCCATGCGGTAACGTTGTCAAGAATGTCATCAGTACCACGCTTTAAGAGGTCATTGGTGATTTTAGTTTATAATCATCAATCACATCGGATATTGAGTAAACTTGCTGGTTTGTCCTCATCCTCATTACGTCTATCTTAGCTATCAAGAGTAATAGGCTTCAGGGATGATATGGCGTTGTTCTGGAAGTGACCCTCAGACGACGTTCCGTTGAAAGCTCCTCTGGTGAACAGGTACTGGGGTCCTTCGTAATTGGCGTCACGGTAGGCTATCCAGCTACATGTAGAAGAGGAACAATCAAATAGTTAGTATCACTTCAGAAACATATTCATGTAATAAAAATGAATCTATTCTTCATCAATCTAAGGGAAAGGAAATTATTGTTTGGTAAATAGCTGATATAGTAAATTAACATATACTCCAATATGGGTGTGAGATTACAGCGCCCAGAAAACGGCGATGGCATGAACACTGAAACGGAAACTGTGTATTCCTACAGGTATGCAACTGAAGTGATTTGTCTTCAGACGGATTTTAAATACATTATAAAGATATATTGTATCGCATCCATATTTGTATATACACTTACGCTCCGCTCCTGACGGTCACAGAAATGATGGTATCCTGAAAGGGAGTTCCAACGAGGTTTGCGTCAGCATTCTTAAATGTTCTCTGTTGTCCAGTAAAGGACGACCCAGTGTAGACAGTCATCTCTGGCTTTTCTGTGAATTCCTACAAGACAGATATCAAGACTATATTTTCATGGTTTATGATAAAATACAAAGATTACTATTTTGTGAGATTAAGAATATAAAACACTTGAATTTCGACAAAAAAACACACACACACCCATAAAAAACGCAAACAAGCTATACTTTCAATATTAGCAGGGTGTTTTAAGCATGTCTAAATAATCTTGCCACGGATTTACATGAAATTTCGTATTCATTTATTTATTTATTCATTTATCTATTTATTCATCATTTATTTTTTGCAAATTATGGTGAAAAGAAAACAAATAAAGGACATGTGTGTAGGAGATTTAGTTATACTTTCTCATTGTCAATCAATTAATCAGTCTTTGTTCTCTAATACTTGTTATTACATCATGTCATTATGGTTTTACTAGCAAAACAATTGACAATATCTAAGAGTGTTGATGTAATTAAGCCGCATTTTTTTCTAGCATAATCAAAATATCAATTTCTTTTTCATGTATAAGTATTTTTCCTTAAATCTTAAATTTCATTAAATCTGGCTTTCTGAATGGTTTACTCTTTTTTGATACCACTATGAAAAAAAATCCGAGAACTGCGCAAAAACCCAACGTTATTGTGACGTCACAATATGAATGTTGACGTTGCGTATTGATAAGAAAAAATCCCTTGCAAATCAATGAAATCGTGCGTGTATACGTATTTCATTTTATCAAGTAGTCTGGAAAATTAATTATAAGCATTGATGTCACTATTTTTAATTTCATCAGTTTGCAAATTCAATTTCTTACATCCCCCAAGTAAATGATAAAAAATAGTGATATCAATGCTGAAGATCACCTTTGAAATTTTATAACCATTGACACCACGTACAGGTATGCCTTACTTACCACTTCGATTGGTTTGAGAGATGACGTACAAAACTCGGATAGATTTACAGTTTGTCCCTCCCAAACCACATAGATATTTCCACCAAAATTTTGCTCCTTGTAAAGCACCCATCTGTAAAATATTGAAAATAATACGACTGTATCATAAAAATACACAACGAATATCAACCAACACAGTGCATCGCTCTATACAATGTAACACAAAAGATAATAATCCCTGTCAATTAAATGTATATCACTGTTCAGAAGCAGTAATGAACGCCCTAGCTGACGTTTTATTTGGATTTTTAATGCAATGGAATTTAGTGTTTTGTCATACCTTGGTATTTCTAGATATGTATCAATGTTAATATAAAGCCATAATAAGTGAAGATGTTACGTACCAAAATTACATTTCTAAAACGACAGACAACACGTTACAGTTATGGTATTTGTATATGATTTTATTACTTTAAATGATACCATACTTACACCCCGCAAGTAACAGTGACGGAAGAAACCTTTTTGAGCCCAGAGAAGTCCAAATTATACAGAGGTCCGGAAACATTCTTCAGGATACCTTTACGATCAGGCTCCTCGTAGATGGTTATCTGGGGTGTATTGGAAAATATCATTATAATATGTAATATTTATTTCGTAAGTATCGCAGTAAATCAAATTACTCTTCTTACCTTATTATCTACCTTCTCTGAAAGAAGGACATCAAAGTTGAAGCCTTTTAGATGCATTACATATGTGAGTGTGAATGGACATCAATGGACTTAGAAAATTGGTATTTACAATGTAGTATTTTAATTAAAAGCGGAAAGAAAACACACAAATTAAATACATTACATTACATATCCAAATAGGTAAAGCGAATAATTGACAGTGTTAATATTAACAATTATCTTAAAATCAGGCTTGTACAAAACACCCTTTATTTGTAAAATAATAAGAACTATTATTATGATTGGACCATCCGTAAGAACAGTTAGAAAGAACATCCGGTAAAAGAGCACCGAGCTCTCAGTTTATGAGAACAGTATATTTAGTTGAGACAATGTCGTATAAGGAAAAATCGAAAAAAAATAGATCTGGAATCATATTACGTAATTACTGAACTGACTAAGTTCCATTTATTCCACTACGCGCTACATTTGTTTTTGATAATTGTTATATGTAATCGCTACTATCTGCATTATTCATATCAACTTTAAATATCCATATTATACCTGAACCAACTTAATTAATCATATCATGCTGAGGCAGCTATACAGTCTTTTAACGTCTCAAAAGGTAATACTAATAAGAACGAAAGTGTGTGATAATGAATGGCCAATTAAATCAAAATCGAAAATATATGGTTTAACAAGTGGCGATTGAACACACAGGTCTTTAAAAAGGAAAGAAAATTTGGTACTTACTAAGGGTGTAACAGCATTATGAGCACTCATTTTCGTGATCAGGTATGATCAGACAGCAAGGATTATGGTATCTTTAGCTCTCTTATGGCTACCAGCAACAGCTTGTGCTTTCTCAGGTGCGGTGTGGTGTCCGTCTGGTAGTGGTCCGTAATATACCTTGTTACCCAAGTGTATATCCGGGACGCTGCGAAGAAGGAAACACAAGTGGACGGAAACTGATTGCTCGACAACTTAACATGGGGAACAATTTCACAATTCTAGTCTAGTAACCACATGATATGTTTAAGTGTTTGCTACAAGGATTTGGTTTGTATCGAAGCGGATATCCTTTCATTTTGTATATTTTTTGTGGTCCATCATGTCCGTACGGTGTCGAGTGAGATTTGTAAGTCCACGAAAAGCTCAGTACCGCTTCCGAGAGTTTCAGCATGGATACGCCTTTACCTAATTACTTTACTGGATAAGTAATATCTCTGGATAGTAAATACAGGATTATTGTGCATGTGCCCTTGTTTTATGTATTTGTAAAGATGTTTTGACTGTAAAATCATATACATTGTCCTATATTGAAATATAATGAGGTAAAAACGGTATAAAGTTAGTATATTAATAATCCAAAATAAAAGGCCAAAAAGTATTAAAAGTAAAATCAAAACCATTTCTATGGAATATATATATTCAGCCACTATAGGGCCTTCTTCAGTCAAAAATAATACTAACACAACGTGTTCGTCTACTATATTAGACAGATCACGATAAAATACTGGCACCGGATTCGTTAATCAAATCTACGGTTTTCAAGTCTTGAAATGATGTCTATATAAGTTTTACTGAATCACGAATACGGTGCTGGCATCAGATTCGTTATTCAAACTCAAACTAATTTATCGAGGTATATAGTTTTTCTGAGGTTGTGAAATTATGTTTTGATCTGTTTTTATGTTTTGAAATTGTTATTTATTTGTTCATATTTAAATACGAATAAGGTACTGGCACCGGATTCGTTATTCGATTCCCGAATCCTGAATCCCAAATCCGATGCTAACTTCACATCGCGAAACCCGTGAGCTCGAACCCATTATGACCAACCCGATACCCTTAGACTTGCTACCAGCCTTTAAAATATTGAAAACATCACTAAATTTTAGCTTGATTTGGCAGATATTGTTTGTCTCCAAGAGACACATTGTACAAGTACAGTAGAACAGATTTGTGAAAGATAATGGGGACATCAGTGTACTTTTAATAATTTAAATTCTAGATCTGCAGACGTTGCCATTCTTTTTAGGAATACCCTTGAGTATACAATACACTGAAGTAGGTTAGATACATGTAATGATGGTAGGTTTATAATACTTGATATTACAGTCAACAACAACATTTTCATTTCGACTTGCATCTATGGTCCTAACAAAGACACCCCAGATTTTGTTTGAAAATAAAAACAGAACTCTAATGGGCTGGGAAGATTTGCCAATGATTATTTGTGGTGATTGGAATACTGTTCAGGATAGGAATATTGATACTTGTAATATCATTAGAAACAATAATCCAAAGTGTCAGGAAAGTATAAAAAATATATCATAAAAAATTGATGATAGAGACCCATGGTGAAATTGTAACCTAGAACAAAGAAGCTTTACATGGCGACATACAACCCCTATCAAACAAAGCAGGTTAGACTACTTGTAGTTTTTGGTAACACATGACATATGTACTATAAGACCATATCATCATATATCCCTACAGGCTATCGAACAGACCATTCATGTATCGTGTAAGACAGCAATCTTGATTATAGTCAGAGAGGAAAGGGCTACTGAAAACATAATGTTAAACTGTTAGGTGACATATTTATGTTATGTTGATTTAGTAAATGTGTTAATGAAACTTTAGATATATGTATTATGTGTTCGGATACACATGATTTGGAGACTGCTGTAACATTTCGAATAAACTCGCAATTACTCTTTGAAATACTGAAAATAAAAATCAGGTCTTTGACTATCTTTTATTCTGGAAATAAAACACGTGAAATGAAGAAGAAGGAGAAAACTTTAGAGAGTGATATTGCAGAAGTAGAATAAGAAGTTAACCAAAGACCATCAAGAGATGTTTTATCTAAATTGGAGAATATGACTAGTTAACATACGCACAAATAAAATAATAGGCGTCATGTTTAGACCTAAAGCCACGTGGTATGATGGTGAAAGAAATTCCAAGTACTTTTGTAATCTAGAGAAAAGAAATTATGTAAATAAAATAATTTGTGAATTGATATAATAATATCGAAATTTGTTTGAAGATATGGGTGAAATTCTAAAGGGAGAATCTAGCTTTATTTAATAATTTGTACCAATCAAATAATAGGGAGACTCAGGACATTGAGAACTCATCAATTTTTTAGTCATGCAGTGTAGCTAAGTGCAGAAGAAAAAGAAAGTTATGAGGGGTTTTTGAATTTAAGGGAAATATCTCTATCTTTGAAAAATATGAAAAATAGGAAAAGTCCCGGGTTGGATGGTTTAGGGCAGAATTTTATAAATAAAAAACTAATGGAAGGACTTAGGAACACTGCTTTGTAAATCTGTTAATAATGCATATGAAAATGGAAAACTTTCAGACTTTCAATGTCAAGGTATTATTACATATTTGCCGAAAGAAGGAAAGGGTAGAAGGTTTATTAAAAATTGAGACCCATTATTAAAAAAAAGACTACAAAATAACAGCAGCAGCAAATAGAATAAATTCAGTATTACCTCATATAGTTAGCATATAAAACAAATATTAAGGGTAGGTTTATAGAGGAAAACACGAGACAGCTTTATGGTATCATGCACCTTTTAGAAGAAAGAAAAACAAACCAGCTTAATTATCCATGATCGATGTTGAGAAAGAGTTTGACACTATACAATGGGATTCATAGATGAAGCCATGGGAGATTTTAATTTTGGGGATTCAATTAGAAGATCGTTTAAAGTTTATAAATAATGGAAATATTTTCAGTCTTCATCGTGGTTGTCGTCAAGGTAATACACTCTCTCCTTATATTTCATTATAGGTGTCGAAATTCTTTCTTTATCTCTTAAAGCAAACCTAGATGTCAAACCACTTAGAATTACGGGTAAAACGCTTCTTTTAGGCCAGTACGCAGATGACGCTTACATGTTATTAGATGGTTCCAGCCAATCTCGATAATGTAGAAACTTGTAGAACTAGTAGAAGCACTATGCATCAAAGTTCAATGTCAATTTGAAATTAATTGATGAAAAACCTGTAAACGAATGACAAGAAAAGAAGAGAATTAAATTAAATTTAAGGGATACCTTCAACATGGATACATATATCTGTATTTCAATACACACAAGAAACAAAGTTACAAGCTTTACAATATAAGATTCACCACAGAATACTACCAACAAAAATCCTTTATTTTTTTAAATAAAATTGAAAGACGATAATTTATGCTCATTCTGTAGTGGAGAAGAAGAATCAATCCAACAATCCTCTTCAACTGCTATTTTTCTAACAAATTTATACAAGAATCTAATGTATGGTACTGTGAAAATGATGAACTTGAATATTATTTAATTTTAAGTGAATCTCATGTTATGTTTGGAAGTGCTAATTTTGAAAACAGTCTAACCTGCTTTTTGGTACTAATAAAATACCATGTTTATACATGCAAATGTTAAAACATACTTCCTCACTTTCTGTTATGCAAATTGTCCTCCACAGAAGTCATCAAATTAGAAAAATACATTAAAAAAAAAGAAACAAACTGAGCAAGTTTTTTTTCTGAGAAAATGGGGGCCATTTGCTTTAATTTAAGTAGTTTATGAATTTTCCATGTCAGAGTGCTTTCATCTTAAGTTTGTAAAGTAATAGCTGAATAACACTATGCGCCTGTTATGTATGATTAATTTATGATCATGTTTTGATGATTTTTTAAGAATATTTACTAATTTTCTTAAAGATTAGTGGAATTATATGGATCTATATATATATGTCAAAGTACTGATATACATATGTAATAAACAGTCATTTACCTTTAGTTATATTTGTGATGTATACAAGATACATTGTACATAATTGGCACAAACTTAATATCTTTTCTGTAGATATATTCTTACCATTAGTCCAGAACATGTTACCTGTACCGGAAAGGGTCAGAATCATCTACAACCAATCCACTTATAATTTATATATATATGAAGACATTGTCTAAGAATATGAAAGAATACCGGCTTTTACACGAAGAACAATGGATAAGGTTGTTGGACACAAAGACTCCAAAAGGATGTAATGTAAAAGCAGTGTGATGCAACAAAGACTGAGTACGGGAAAATTCATTACGTCATTTTGGCGTATTATTATGGAAGACGTCATAATGTATGTTATGACGTCGTGGATAGTGAGACGTTCTATTATCAAGATGATAGCAAGATTGTGACTTGATCAGTAGACTGCGATTCATTTCCCAGACGAAGGCTACGTAGCCAAAAATTTGGAACAGAGACTGTTTGTATTATGTAAATATAATTATATCTTAAGTAACCATGGCAATTATTTATTTATTTATCTATTTATTTATTTTATGAATTTATCATTTAGTTATTTTCATACTATTCATTTGTTTATTTAATTACTCATTTATGTTTTTTGTTTTGTGTAAACATACAGCAAATATATAATAAGAAAAGTTGATCTGGTACTATAAGAAAATTGATAGTGAGAATCAGATGAAGTGAGACCTAGGATGACTGTTTGTTGATGTTAGATATATAAGTTATGCACTTGAGAATGAAACGGTGGAGAGATGTTTCTGTGTTTAGGTGGGGATGGATGTATATGTAGGTGTGATGATCGAGAGCCCTCGTGTGTGGGGACATTTGTGTGTGAGGAGGCTGACCCCAGGGCCCCAAACATGGCAGTTTCTACAGAATATTCTGGGCAATAAAAAGTTCACAAAAAACCTAAATATTGTCGTCTATGGAAAATTACTTGGTTCTGCGGTCTCTCTAAGTTACATATCTACAACCAAAATCAATTTATCGATAGATATGGAACGTAAATATTGTTGATGTCTTGTTGCTTTTGAGTGAAAAATGAATGACACCAAGAATAATTTTAAAAAATGTTTCATGAAAGTTACTATAATTATATAACAAAAATCCATTTGAGTACTGTATAATTACCACTGAGGATAGTGACCAGACACAAATATTTGAACAAACCATATTATTATTATTTACTTCTTACATTTTTACAAATTTTCATAGTTCGTTTTTCAACAAATTGTCCAGAATCTTTGGACAAATCAAGCTGATTTCAAGAGATATTTCATATTACATTTTTATGAATTTCGCCAATTGAATAACGAAGTTAAAACAAAGAAAATAAATATTTGTTACAATGTATGTAATTGTTCATTTTCACAAAAAAAAGAACCCAAATTAAGGAGAAATTTTTCAATTTAAAAAAAAAAAAATTAAAATAGACACTTTTACAATTTCACAAAAACCTGGTTATACTTAATCGCAAGGCTATTTGATATGGAATTTATCACAGGAGTTCATTAATTTCATATGCCTCGAGCCGTATGGCTTTGTGTCTGCTCACTATAAGTCAGTAGTAATAATGGTTCACAAGTGAATTTTAGGTCTACATGTATTGCCCAAGACACATTAAACACTTGAAATTGATGCACCCTAAATACCTAACCAGAAGGCTAAGAACTATTCATCTCTATAAAATCATCTGCCTAAAAGGGAAGGTCAAAACGGGATCGCCAGAAATATGTTTTTAATTTGATTGTAAGTTTCATTTATTTAATGACTCCGTAGCTATTGAATCTTGTCTACAATCTGATTTTGTAAATGTCAAAAAAATGATATGATATCAACAAAATGGTCATTAATAATGCAAAAACTCAAATTTATGTTAAATGACAACTTTGCTAGTTGATTAATATGGGAACAGAGATTTTGACTCAAAATCTGAAAGGAATTTAACAGAAAACAATAATGGGTGTATAATGTAATTAATATGATATATGACTAATGGGAAGCATAAATACAAATACATAAAACTAGGGCACAGGCACAATAATCATATATTGACTATCCAGAAATACATATCCAGTAAAGTAATTAGTTAATAACATATTCATGCTAACAGCCGTAATAAGGGATTCGACTTAGAACCGGTACTGATATTTTCATTGACTAATCAATCTCCCTCGACACCGTCCGGACATGACGGACCACAAAAAATGCAATATGGAAGGACATCCGCTTCGATAAAAAACCAAATCCGTTTAGCCAACACTTATCCTCTGGATACTACACTAAAATTTTGGAATTGATCCTAATGTTAAGTTGTCGAGCAATCAGTTTCCGTCCATTTGTGTTTCCTTCTTTGCAGCGTCCCGGATATACCCTTTGGTAACAAGGTATATAAAGGACCACTACCAGACAGAAACCACACCGCTCCTCAGAAATCACAAGTTGTTGCTGGTAGCCGTACGAGAGCTAAAGACATCAGAATCCTTTCTTTGCTGTCTGAACATACCTGATCAAAATGAGTGCTCCAGATGCTGTTTCACCCTTAGTAAGTACCAAACTTTCTTTCCCTTTTAAAGACCGGCGGTTCCGGCGGTTTTGATTTAATTGGTTATTCATTATCAAACATTTTCATTCGTATTGGTGTTACATTTTGAGACCTTAAAAGACTGTATAACTGTCTTAGCATGAGATGATTAATTAAGTTGGTTCAGGTTAATATGGATATTTAAAGTTGATATGAATAATGCAGACAATAGCGATTATATAAAACAATTATCAAAAGCAAATGTAGCGCGTAGTTGAATAAATAGAACTCAGTCACTTCAGTAATTACTTAATATGATTCAAGATCTATTTTTTTCTCGATTGTTCCGTATACGACATTGCGTCAACTAAATATACTGTTCTCATAAACTGAGAGCTCGGTGCTCTTTTACCGGATGTTCTTTCTATCTATTCTTACGGATGGAACTGCTTCAATCATAATAATAGTTCTTATTATTTTAAAAATATAGGATGTTTTGTAGAAGCCTGATTTTAAGATATTTTTTTAATATTAACACTGTCGATTATTCGATTAATCTTAAGTTTTACTGATATTTCTATTATTACAAATTATGTGACCATGTGATATGGAGATTATCAAACTCGTTCAATAATCTGATATATGCCACTCGCCTAAAGGCTCGTGGCATATCAAATTATTAAACTCGTTTGATAAATTTAAGATCACATAGCCACTCATGTAAAATCCTCTATCTACATAATACAATAATGGTTTCCAATACATCCCAGATAACCATCTACGCCAAATCTGATTGTAAAGGTGCCCTGAAGGATGTTTCCGGACCTATATATGATTTTGCCTTCTCTGGGTTCAGAAAGGTTTCTTCCGTCAAGGTTACTCGCGGGGTGTAAGTATTACAATTTCAAGAATTGAAGTAACATATTAATATCATAATTATAAATTCTTGTCCGTCGTTCTGAAATTGTAATTTTGGTACGGAACATGTTGACATTGTGGCTTTATATTAACATTGGTACATATCTAGAAATACAAAGGTATGATAAAACACTAAAATCCATTGTATTAAAAATCCAAATAAAACGTCAGCTAGGGCGTTCATTACTGCTTCTGAACAGTGATATACATTTAATTGACAGGGATTATTATCTCTTGTGTTACATTGTATAGCGCGATGCACTGTGTTGGTTGATATTCGTTGTGTATTTCTTTAATGCATTCGTATAATTTTCAATTTTACAGATGGGTGCTTTACAATGAGTGCAACTTTGGTGGAAATATCTATGTGGTTTGGGAGGGACAAACTGTAAATCTATCCGAGTTTTGTACGTCATCTCTCAAACCAATCGAAGTGGTAAGTAAGGCATATCTGTACGTGGTGTCAACAGGTAAACTATTGCAAGGTTTTCTTATAAAGTTACATGTGCTATAAATGTCATACTCACGAATCATAGAGAGCTTTAGATATATTATTCTCCACCAAAAGTTACCAACATTGTGAGAATTTTAATTTCATCTTTCAATGCATAGGTTATATTTTTATAGTAGCTGAAAGAGCTGAAAGTGAATTTTGGCATTACTACCAAAAATCATTAGTTTTACAACTATGATACAGTCCTATAATGAAGCCAATTTGTCGTATACAATTTCATGTCAAATTTTACAGTATTATTAGTAATTTTAAAGTGATTTCTGTAGGTATGTCTGATTCTAAACATACATAAATTATAAAAAGCAAGATTTTACTTCGCATAAGTTCTGTGTTGTGACTAACCTTTATAAGGCATCATATACCTGCTTGTGTATCAATTTCAATGATTTTCACAGCTTAATTGATCAACGTCTTAGCTTTCGATAGATCATTGAAGAAAAGATGTCAAAATTTTCGCCCAGTTACGGCATATACTATTATATCTAACTCTAAGCATAGATGTATTTTTTTTAAAATTTTATCGGGGTAAGAAAGAAATTGTGTTTGGAAGCTGTGAAACCGAGTAGCAACCAAATTATATTTCATTACCAGATGAAATTAAAAAGGATAGTGACATCAATGCTTATAATTAATTTTAAAGACTACTCGATAAAATTAAATACGTTTATACGTACGATTCCATTGATTTTCCAATGAAATATTGTTTCCAATCAATACGCAACGTCAATATTTCTATCGTGACGTCACAATAATGTCGGGATTTTGCGCCATACTCGGATTTTTATATAGTGGTATGAAAAAAAGAGTAGGCAATCAGAAAGCCAGATTAAGAGTGAAAACAAAGAAAAATATCTACATGTGTAAGAACTATGAGAATACTTATCTAGCATATGAACGTAATCAAACTGTTTGCTTTATGAAAGAAAACGAAAAAAGATATTTTCATTATACTAACAAACATATGCGGCTTAATTGCAACAACACTCTTGGATATAGTAAATTGTGTTGCTAGTATGACCACAATGAAATGATGTAATAACAAGTATTAGAGAACAAAGACTGATTAATTGATTGACAATGAGAAAGTATAACTAAATCTCCTACACACATGTCCTTTATTTGTTTTCACAATAATTTGGAAAAAAATACATGAATAAAATAAAAAACAAATTAATAAATAAACAAGTTGAAAAATAGTTCTCATGAAAATTGGTGGCAAGATTATTTAGACTTGCTTAACTCATCTGCTAATATTGCAAGTGTAGTATATTCTTAATCTCACAAAACAGTAATGTTTGCATTGTGTTATAAACCACGCAGTTAACATTAATATGGAAATATAGTCTTGATATTTGTTTTGTAGGATTTCACAGAAAATCCAGTGATGACTGTCTATACCGGACCGTCCTTTACTGGACAACAGAAAACATTTAGGAAGGTTGACGCAAACCTCTTCGGAACTGAATTTCAGGATACCATCACTTCGGTGATCGTCGACAGCGGAGCGTACGTGTATATACAAATATGGATGCGATGCAATATCTATTTCTTTAAAATCGTTTTGAAGACACATCACTTAGTTTGAATAGCTGTAGGAATCCAAAGTTTTCCGTTTCAGTGTTCACGTCATAGCCGTTTTGTGCGCATTGTAACCTCACACCCGAATTGGCTTATATGTTTATTTACTACATCAACTGTTTACCATGCAATAGTGTTCCTTTTCCTTAAATTGTTGAAGAACAGATTAATTTCATAACATGAATGGTTATGTAGTGATACTAATTGTTTGATTTATATTTCTCTTAATCTTGTAGCTGGGTAGCCTACCGTGACATCAAGTACGGTGGACCCCAGTACCTGTTCACCAGAGGAACTTTCAACGGAACGTCGTCTGAGGGTCACTTTCATAACAACGCCATATCATCCCTGAAGCCTATTACTATTGGTTGACCTTGCTGGGATAGACGTAACAAGGACGAGGTCAACTCTGAAAGTTTAATCAATATCCGATGTGATTGATGATTATAAACTAAAATCACCAATGACCTCCTAAAGCGTGATACTGATGTTATTTGGACAATGTTACCGCATGAAACTAGTATATCAATAAAAGTCCATTGGATCTCAGATTTGGTTTCTTTCTTTTTTCTTACTTATGGAAAATGAAATGTTTTACTAGTATTTCATTTAAAAAAAATTATTGACAAAGTCTCAAGTTTCAAGTCAAATGGATTAAATAACAGGCAAAGCCTAAATAAATTCTCTCCAATTGTGGCAAAAGTAATAGTTTAAACTTACATTAATTATAGATATTATATCTAAGTTTTGAAATGAAAATTTTACAATAATTAAAGGGAGATAACTCTTTTGCATACTCCATTCACACATCACACATAATATAAATACAGCTATTATTTTATTACAAAAACATGTTATATTACTAGTTAGACCACATATTACTCAGACAATGACCAACAGTCCATGTATATATATATACACTTGTCATTGCTCTCAATACTGTTAACTTTCTTGAAAATAATTGAAAATATACATGTATATACTTTTAATATAATATGTATATGCTGTATAAATAATATAACAAAGTAACAATATTAAAACAACCATGCTCAACAAAATATTCCAAGTATATCTTTGTCAGAGGATAATTAGAGTAGAATATATACAATGTTATTCAAATGTTATATAGTGAACATTGCATAATTTTTGAGAAAAATATTTTTTCTTTAAATTTCAAAAGCTTATTTCAAAAGCTTATGTCATGGCTAATTTAATCCATATAGAGATTAAAACGTTTGATTTACAAATATATAGGTGAACATCATGAAGTAATTGTCTGTTTATAGTTTCATCACAGTCAGGACAGCCTTGAAGAAGAATATTGTTATCAATATGGTTATGATTTGCATAATTACTAATGGAGGTGAACAGGGAAAGTCTATGTTGGTCATATAAAGGGCATTCGGGAAAGTAGTGGGATATAGTGGAGGGCTGAAGTTGGTTGGAACTAGGAACTCGCAACCAACTTCAGCCCTCCGGATATAGTTTCATTTTCATAAAAACAAGCACAAGATGTATCATGAGATAGATGGTCAGTATATAGGTGGGAATTAACATTACTACACAAATTTCTAAGTTGACAAAGAATAATATTAGCTCTTCTATCACCTTCTGTTTTAAAAATTTGGGTTGATTCAATTACAACTGGGACATCTTTATTAAGTTGGTGTTTAAAGGCTGAAAGAGAAGGAGAGTTAAAGAGATTGTTATCAGAAGCGTTAATAGTGCGACACATTAGTGGGATGAAACTATCAAAATAATTATTAGTTCTGTATATTGGTGGATTAAATATTCTTGTTTGTCTGAGAGCGTAGCCATTATTGTTTTGATTGTTCATGAAAGGAATTAGGACATCTTGTAAGTATTGTTGTGATAGGCCATGCATTATTTTGTACATCATTGTTAGTTTGTGTTTGTGTCTTCTTACTGATAGTGTTTCCCATCCAAGTTCTGTATAAAGTTTATCGTGAGATGTTCCAGACCTAAGTCCTGTTATAATTCTGACTGCTTCTAATTGGACAGATTCTAAAAGTTCTTTTGATTGTTGAGTGCAATTATCCCATATGCATATACTAAGATTGGCCTAATAAATGTTGTGTAAATTTTAATTAATGACTGACGATTCGCTTTATTTTTAATGTAAAGAAGAATGTTTAATCTACTGTATGTTTTTTCATATATCTTAAGGATGTGTTGTTTCCATGATGCATCGTCCTTAACCCTAGGTGTTAGTGTTCTGATGTGTCAGTGATTTGATTGTTTTGGAAGTTTATTGGGGGCTGTTTTTGTTATGTTGTCTGGAAAATAGCACTGATTTGGTTTTGTTAGGGTTAAATCTGATGTCCCATGTTTTTGCCCAATCACCAATGTTAGAGAGGTCAGTTGTAAGTGCCTGAGCTGCTTGTGCTGGGTTTTATCTATAATTACATACAAGGAGGTGTCATCTGCAAAAAGTTTGATATTAGTTGAAAGATTATCAGTGATATCGTTGATGTAAAGGAGGAAAAGAAGGGGCCCGAGTACTGATCCCTGGGGTACATTTCTATCACATCTCCATAAAAAACGGCTACTACCATTGGAAAGAGCGATAATTTCATTCTACACATCTTTACAGAGTGCCGACGTAACGTTGAAAATGGACCTCCGTTGAAAATTGACCTCGGATACCGTTGAAAATTGACAGTGTCTAGGGTCAATTCTCAACGGCAGGTCTGTTGAAAAATGACCGTTGAAAAATAACCTTGGCAAACTATTAAAGATGCTCCACCGCTGACAAATGGTGTTTTTTCACTATATAAAAACAGGAGCAGACGATTTAGTATTTTTATTCAGTTACAAAAGTTACTTACTTTACACCATTACCACCATTGAAAAGTTTGAGCTTCTAATTTTACTTCAAGCTAAAAATATGAAAAATACATATAATTAATTGCATCCCGAAAAAATTCCGTGACACTATATCTTATATGGAATGAAATACTGATTGCGCATGCACCAAAGGCGAAAAAAATTATTTTGAATTATTTTTTGTGTTAATTAGGCATACATATACACGATTAAACACCAATTATTGTTCAAATGATTAACATCATTTATGCTCTGTCGGCGGTGGAGCATCTTTAACGGATGGTCTATTGAAATATTACCCTAGTACATTCACATATATAACTGTTGCACAAACATAATTCTCGAATTCTGTTACCGCCATTCCTAATATAAGCGACCCTTCTGTGCTGGTATTTAAATTATGTAATCACTTCGATTTGAATTGAAATTTGGTATTGCAATCATCGTAACAATACCTCAATTAAATATTTAGGTGCTTGTATGTTTATTATGGAGAATACGGCACTACAAGACTTTCGTTTTTTCTATAGTCATTTTGTTCGTCCGTGTAGATAATGTTAATTTAATTGTTCTCAAACTGAGGAATTGCTATATAACACTGAGGTAACGTAGTAAATTAAAATGAATTGTTGTTATCAACTGAATGCAAATTTTGTACTATGTGGTGTTCACTTTGGAGTACCAGTGGATAGTGTTACAAAACTATATTATGGGATATTATTAATTTGTTTCTAAATGATTTTTATTATTATATTTTCGACGATTTTACGTTTGTCAGATATTCAATAATTGTTTGTATATATTTATTCCCTGCAATACAAGAATGCATGTATAATATATCTGCGCATGGATCAGTTATGTTGTGTTCTACGTTGGTTGTGTTGTGTTGTGTTGTTTTGTGGCTGTGTGTTTTTGTATTGTGTGTTGTTTGTTGTGTGGTCTTGTTTTGTGTTGTTTTGTTGTTGTGTGATGTTGTGTTGTGATGTTGTGTGGTGTTGAATTGCTGTGTGTTGTGTTGTGTTGTTTTGTGTTGTTGTGTCATGTTATTGTGTTGTGTGTCATTTGTGCGTTGTTGTGTTGTTAGGTGGTGTTGTATTGTTGTTTTGTTGTGTGTTGTTTTGTTGTGTTGTTGTGTGATGTTTTGTTGTGTGATATTATGTTGTGTTATGTTGTGTGATGTTGTGTTGTGTGATGTTGTCGTGTGTTGTGTTGTTGTGTGTTGTTTTTGGGTGGTGTTGTATTGCTGTTGCGTGGTTGTGTGTTGTGGTTGTGATGTGTGTTGTGTTAGATGTTGTGTTTTTGTGATGTTGTGTGTTGTTATTGGTGTTTTGTTGTTGTTGCGTGTTTGTGTGATGTGTATTTGTGTTATGTTGTGTAATGTGCTGTTGTGTTATGTTGTGTTGTGTGATTTTGTGTTGTGTGATGTTGTGTTGTGTAGTGTTGTTGAGTATTGTTGTCTTGTTGTTGGATATTGTTGTATTGTTGTTGCGTGGTTGTGTGTTGTGGTGTGGTTGTTTTGTGTGTTGAAGTGTTGTATGATGTTTTGTTATGATGTTTTGTCGTGTTGTTTTGTAATGCTGTCTTGTGTTTGTGGTTGTTTGTTGTATTGTGTGTTGTTGTGTTGTGTGATGTTGTGTTATTTTGTTGTGTGATGTGTTCTTGTGTGGTGTTGTGTTATGTAGTGTTGTTGTGTTGTTGGTGTGTTGCTGTGCTGTGTGATGCTGTGTGGTTTCGTGGTGTTGGGGTGTCGTGTTGTGTTGTTGTGTAAAAACGAGTTCTTATGGGGTCACTTTTCAATGGGGTCTATTTTCAACGGGTCGGTGTAAAAAGTGCACTGAAAGTTCAGTTTTCAACGGTTTCGGGGTCATTTTTCAACGTTGAAAAATGACCCGAGGTCAGTTTTCAATGGGGGTCCATTTTCAACGTTACACCGGCTTATTTCGTCACCACTATCTGATACTATAAAGCGTTTTGCTGGTAAAACCACAATGACGTGATGTAATAACCAGCGTCAGAAAACAATGACTGGTTAATTGATTGACAATGAGAAATTATAACTTAATCTCCTAACACGTCCTGTGTTCACCATAATTTGCAAAAAAATATATATATATACATAGACATAAAAAGAAAACACAACTTTCCATATACATAAAAAGAAAACACAACTTTGTTCTTTTTTACTTATCTACCATCACATGGACATGGTTCTTTTTTACTTATATACATAGATATATATAAATGAAAAAAAGAATCGATCTTTCATGAAATTAGGACAAAGTTACTTAGAATTGCTTCATATGCTGATATTGTAAGTATAGAAATATTGTGTTTGTAGTCGTAATCGAAGTATGTTTTGTACTTAATCTCTTATAAACCACGCAGTTAACAATAATATGGAAATATAATTTTGATATTTGTCTTGTAGGATTTCACAGAAAAGCCAGAGATGGCACTGGGTCATCATATACTGGACAACAGAAAACATTTAAGAAAGCTGACGCAAACCTCGTCGGAACGAACTTTCAGGATACCATCACTTCGGTGATCGTGGAGAGCGGAGCGTAAGTGTATACACAAAATATGGATTTAGATACAATATTTGTTTATTTAAATGCGCTCTAAAATCAAATCACTTAATTTGAATAGCTGTAGGAATCTATAGTTTTCCGTTTCAGAGTTCACGTCATCGCCGTTTTGTGGGCGTTGTAACCCCACACCACCCGAATTGGCTTATATGTTTATTTACTACATCAACTGTTTATCATGCAATAATTTTCCTTTCCCTTAAATTGCTGAAGAACATATCCATTTTATAACATGAATGTTTGTGTAGTGATACTAATTGTTTGATTTATATTCCTTTTATTCTTGTAGCTGGGTAGCCTATCGTGACATCAATTATCAAGGACCCTAGTACCTCTTCACCAGAGGAACTTTCAACGGAACGTCGTCTGAGGGTCACTTTCAGAACAACGCCATATCATCCCTAAAGCCTATTGCTCGTGTTTGTCCTTGCTGAGATAGACGTAACGAGGACGAGGTCAAGCCAGCAAGTTTAATCAATATCTCTTTAAGCGTGGTACTGATGACAATTTTACCGCATGAAACTAGTATATCTATAAAGACTGTTCAATTTCATATTTGTTTTCTTTATTATCTCACTAATATAAGGGGTTACGGAATAGGGCAACTGAAGTTATCCATATCCTACATGGCGACGGTGCAAAATTACGTAGAAATGTGTTCACAGAATTGAGAGGTATTTCTTCTTGTAACTTTATCTTGTAACAATATAAGCCGCATCTTAGTCATAGGCATAGAGATCCACAGACGTTGGGATCAAGCATGTAAAATTGCGTAAGATTAGGGTATACTGCAGAAATGTTCCGGGTAAATTATATGGCTTAATAGCTACTGTGCTGTGACCGTAGGCATATTTAACGTAGACTATCCCTTCTGTGACGTCATACGTTTGTAACGTCGCTATCCAGATCCCGGCAAACGTATTTTATGTCATCTCAGTTTCGTAACAGAGAGCAAAGTGACCGAATCTATGTTTGCTGTACTCAAAGGAATAATAATGGAGACAATATTTGTTGTTAAATGTCATTTATTAATGACTTCTCCAATATTTCAAGTTTGATAGAATAACATCATGGGTTATTGATAAACATCAATAAAAATAAGATTGGAGAACAAATATTTGAACTAAACAGCAAAGATGGGGTACAAAATAGGCGGGTACAAAATAGGCTAAAATTAAAAACTACAAAAATACAACATAGGCTTGTGAAAAAAATAGTCTCTGTTGATAAGAGAATATATTCGTAAACCATATAACCTGCCTAATCACATCCAATAAAAGGAATAAATAGATACGAAAAAAGGGGCGGGAAAGATGGGAGGGAAATTGAAAGAATTCTTGAAGATTATGGATAATCTTAATTAGACACACACAAAAATCTTCACGCTGGCTAAGATGGTAATGCGATAGTGACGCCACCGAGGACAAAGAAAGGTCAACGCCCTCAGTGATTGGTCCGGAGGCTGTAAGCAAAGCATCTGATTGGCTGACCAATCAATTACTCTCTCACACTGACCAGGGGTCAAGCTAATTTGGGGAAATTCCATCACGCAGGCACATGTACACTGTGACCTTGCATGTGTGTATAAGAAAACACACCTAAGGGCGCGGGGCCCCACTTACAAATTAAGAAAGTAAAAAATGAAACAGCCTGACATAAATCTATTTATTCTGCCATGGTAAATAAATGTCATTTATTTCTCCGTACCCATCTATTATAACTCGCTTCTGATATTGGCATTCGAGTAAATATTTCGTCTGAAACCTTTCCATGTGTTTACTTTAATTGTATCAATCTAAAAGTGTGACATTTTAATCGGTAAATTTAGTATAATTTTGAAGTTTCATGCGTGAAGCAAAATCCATGAATTATAATAGTCGCTAAACAATCAGATGGAATACACATGGATATACTGGGACCCAAAATGAAAACTTTACGTCAGTAGTAACAAACAAATGACAGTTATCATTATAATTGTATACCTATCATTTTGCAGAATACAAATAAATCTACACAATATAAGGAAGTAAGTGGTGTTTTGATTGGAAACATTCGAGTTTCGTGCTTCCATAGGTACTCTCCGTAATACCGTATACTAATTTTCGTCCGGTAACGGACAAACAAAGTACAGAAATAAAATTGCTGGAAAATATTTTCATTTTTTTTGTTAGAATCTTTACTTATTTGAAAAATGCTATTACGGAAAATAGCCCATTTTAATACAGTATCATACAGAGCAAAGTATTTGTCTAAAAAAAGCTGATATATTTCCTGCTGAATTAGACTCTTCTAGAAAGTTTGAGGTCAGGCTTGCATGTAACTTGCAAAAATCATTAAGATATGTATTTATTGTGTTATCTTGTATATAATATTATAAATATAGAAAACTAACAAGGGTAAATGAATAACATAAAACGTTGAAAAGCGCTAAAGATTCGCCTATTTTGAACGTTTTCGGGCCAAAATTTAAAGAGTATTAGAAAGCAAATCGGCCATATTTTGAAAAATAATGCGGAGAGGTATACTTGGTATTGGCTTTTCTTATTGCAAATAAATCAGTCTTCATGCAAATTTAAAAAAAATCGATTTTCCTTGAGATCATTTTTACGGAAAAAAAATAAAAACGTGGCTATTTTGATTCAATTTTTCCCAAAATTGGGTCCGGATTTAATTTTAAAATGAGGATATTTCATTTTATTGTGAAAACCCAGCTTATTTGATATAGTTGTGGATTCTATATCACATACTGAAGATATGTACATTTAAGGGCATATTCTTTATATGTTAAGGGGTGTTTACAGAGACGAAATATTATTTATTTAAAAATCCTTTAAATCCGGAATATTAAGTCATTAGTACATATCTTTAAGTAACCCTTGAAGAAAAAATAACCCGGTGATATATGAGTTTTATGTGGTTTTTTGTGATCAGGGTATGCCTAAAATCAGAATATCAAAAATTGAACGAAATACTTGAGAGGAAACCAGAAGCAAAAACGTCACATCTTATTGAAAATCTTTAAAAGTCACTATCTGATACAACTATATCTTCTGATAAAAGGTAGAGAATTGCACATAATATTTAAGGTATCAATTAAAATCCACTTCTATTCCCTATCAAGATCAACTATGTCTGGTAACAAACTTGCTGGGCCAGATAGTAGAGCGGAAAAATCGTGCATTATTTGAAACAATTATGACACTTCATGAAATTTGGCATGTTAATGGCCAAGGCTAAAAACATCAGATTAAAATCGGGATCCATTGCAAAAATATGCTTATTTCTGTTTCTTTTTTTCAAGGTGGCATAGGTAACAATAACAATCCATCAGACCATCATTGACCCTCTGTAGCCAGGGAGGCCGAGGGAAGTGTTGCACTCGGCTCGCCCTGCTACCTCGGGTCACATATTTAATTCGTTGACCAGAACCGTTGAATTAAAAGTTTATCACCCCGATATAGCTGTCTGTATCCAGTACACAATAATAACAATAGCCTAATGACATTACATCGTACTACAATTATCGTCATCTCCGTGCGAACGCTGTGGCGGTTATGATAAGATGTCGTGCCATAAGCCCTTCACTTCTGGGTCGCGAGTTCGAATTCCACGTGGGAGAATTATCATTATGTGGTCAAGAACCACATATTGTAATGATTGGCACTATACAATAAAAGCACCTTACAGAAGTAAATACATCCTAGACATACAAACCCGCACTTATCTGACAATGATTTGAATTAAATATTTACCAGAGGAAATGGGGAAAAAATACAAAAAATGCACAGTCAGCACACCTGCAGGACCCCGTCTTTCTTAACAACTACATATCGATAGCAGAGAATAGCTGCTCAAATGCCAAACATGTAGTATGTGTTTTCCTTCCTGAGTCAGGTTGTTCAGAAGATGCTTATCTTAATCACTACATGTAGATTAGTGAATTTTTTTATTTTTCATTTGCTGCAAAATAAGTGATTATATCTTCACTCAAACCAGCGAGGATGTAAAATTCGAAGATCTTAGTAATCTTGTAAAAGTTTGTAAAGTTGGTATTACAACAAGTTATTTTATCTTGATTTGAAAATTGTCGTTAAATTGTGACTAGCCTAACCAGCCTTTGAATAACAGGTCCTGGAGAGTTGAGTACGATTAATATGATGATATGTTAATGTACATCTATGGAAGATATATCGTTTTACTGGGATTTTTTATTTGTTTTGTTTTTTCGTTTATCGACATGTACTTACTTTTATGAAAATGTTTCCAGGAAGGCGGCAAAAGCTTCGTTAACGCTTTAAATTTGAATATGAATGTACGCTTTATCCGTATCCAACCATAATATTCAACTCTCAGGGTATCAAACAAACGATGCAGTTGTTGATTAACAATCTGTTTATACCACAGATTTCATTTAAACATTATGGAGATTGTGTGCAAAACTCTGACATTTGATAGAAAATCGAGTTCCTAAAAGGTAAGTTTAAATCTTATATGTACATTACTTAATCATTTTGGGGATCTGTTAAGGTAAGATCAAGAAAGCAGTTTATCAACGATGACAGTATCAATATTTACTTTACTTTGGCTTGGGTAGTTTTTATAGTAATTGTGACGAACGAATGCAAGAACTGTATTAATCATCTTATGGAATGAATATTTTCAAATAATTTTTATCGAAAGTAACTACAACAAACTATGTTTCTAGAAATAAAATATAGAAATATGTTGCAGAAATTCTAAACGTGCTCTGCATCCACGCGTAGTGTAATGTGTTTTTACTAGTTATAATATATAAGTCAAGACATTCGTTGTAATTATGCAATATACCAGGCAAGGTAGCGGGAAATTTCCCATTGAGAGGTGCGTCATTTCGTAATCCTCACGACGAGCACCGCCTTATTATGATGTCTGTATTCTTGTCAGATAAAGGAGACCACTCAAATCACTATATCCACTTACGTGACCTTGTGGTACGTACCATGTGGTACTGAAACAAGACAATTATATAAAATGTCAAATAAACATTTCTCGCCCACTTATATTTTGTTATTTACTGCGAATCCAATATGCCATCAGATCGACAAGGTGTAAAATATCTAGGAACCCTAATAACCTGCACACCACACCGGAGAATACATTCATTGCTATGCGACCACCCGCAACACATCGCCTACAGACAGAAAAACCGTCTTGTTATTGTTCCCGAATATACCTACATTGTAATACAAACACTTAAGTGTTCCACCAGCTAATACAATATTGTAAATCAACTTTCTCTCGTGGCTTCTTAATTTCGCGAATTGACTTGGATCGCGAAATTCGCAAAAGAAAATCGCACGCGAATGGAAGTTGATATACAGTATTAACGTTTATATCAACTGATTTTTCAAGTTTCGAATATATTAACACTCCATGGCCATATTTGGCTTATATCAACCTAAATTTAAGTTTCGGATATATTAACATTCCATGACCATATTTGTCTTATATCAACCTAACCTTCAAGTTTCGGATATATAAACATTCCATGACCATGTTTGGCTTATATCAATCTAAACTTCAAGTTTTCGAAATATTAACATTTCAAGGCCATATTTGGTTTATATCAACCTAATCATCAAGTTTAGGATGTATTAACATTCCATGACCATGTTTGACTCATATCAATCTAAGCATTAAGTTTCGGATATATTAACATTCCATGGCCATATTTGGCTTATATCAACCTAACTTTTTAGTTTCGGATACATTAACATTTTATGGCCATATGTGGCTTGTATCTATTAACATTCCATGGCCATATTTGGCTGATATCAACCTAACCGTTAAGTTTCGGATACATTAACATTTTATGGCCATATGTGGCTTGTATCAACCTAAACTTCATGTTTCGGATATATTAACATTTCCATGGCCATATTTGGCCTGTATCAACCTAAACATCAAGGTTCGGATATATGAACATCCCATGACCATATTTGGTTTAGAGCTAGCTGTGCCTGATACAATGTTTTAAGGTATGTGTGTTATGGTCAGATGCTGTAAGTATAAACAATGACATTTTTCACTGCATAATTGAAATGAAGATTCAAAATCAACATAATACTTTATACATGTTTAATTATATATACATATTGATGCAAATAGTATTGCGGCAGCATGGGGTTTTAATTACTATCGCTAAGGGCTTGTTGCAAATTGGTGTTATAAAAGTGTTTTGATATTTCGTGGGGTTTTTTGTTTTGTTTTTGTTTTTGCAAAAAATTCCCATATAGAAATATATTTCTTCTATTATTTTTTTTTAAAATCAATCTGCAGATAACTACTAACAACAGTGTTGTCTGTGATGGTGCCTGGAAGGTTACCTCCATCTTAGTTTTTGGGGGGTTAATATTCACGACTTTAACCTTCAATAGAAAACTCTTAATATTTCACCATGTTACACCAGATACAAATTTCTTTTATACCCAATATTTTCTTATTAGGTCCCTAACGCCCTGTGTAACTTATCATATATTGCCTTATCCCATGCTGTTTGTATTTTCAACAGTAATATGTTTCTATTATCTAATTGATCGTTTTTAATTTGTTATAGGATTGATATAGCCCTGATATCTTTAATAGCGTATACTTTGACTTACATAAGCTTCCTCTCAATTCAAAATTCATATCTTATTATTCATGGAAAGAATACAAAAAAATCTGTGTTAAGTTATCGGTGTCGTAATTTTCATACTTACCAAACAAGGAGAGGTTTTAACTCATCTGGGTGTCTAGGTCGTCCTCAGTAAAACGATATTAACACGGAGTAAACAATGAAATCATTGTATCATGTATTGTTTGTTTTATTAGGATCAGGTCCTAATAATGGCTAGGGTCATTTAGGATGTTTTCTGGTGTCGTAATTTTCATACTTACCAAACAAGGAGAGGTTTTAACTCATCTGGGTGTCTAGGTCGTCCTCAGTAAAACGATATTAACACGGAGTAAACAATGAAATCATTGTATCATGTATTGTTTGTTTTATTAGGATCAGGTCCTAATAATGGCTAGGGTCATTTAGGATGTTTTCTGGTGAGAGGTAAAAATAAAAAAAGTAAATGCAGTTCTTATGACGTTTTTGAAAGAAAGGTCAACGAGAAACACAAAACGCCATAATATAGGTGTACATATATGCGTATCGATGTAAATATGTACCAATTTCTTCTTGAAAATGTCTACTTGGTTTTTCATCAGCTGCTTGAAACATTCCATTAACACTAATTATTGAAATTAAAAAGTATTAGTACTTGTATCAAGTTCATTTTTTTTCATTTTTTAATTGATTCATGGATATGGCATTGGCAAAGCGTTAAGAAAATTCGAAAAAACACAGATACATATGTTTTCATTTTTTTTTTATTTTCATACCGGTATGAATGGTCATATATCACATGATTTTAATACATGTTTCACCTTATGAACAAACAAATATCAGAATTATTGTAAATACATCATCTCCAATTTGTTCAGATGGTAAAAGATGAAAATGAAATGAAAAAAATATAAACAATAATAGGCTAGTGTTGAATCTTTAGAAAATAGGGGGGAAAAGATGAAACCAAATAATGATTCATCTCCCCTTGCCCGATTTATCAAATACATTACATTCTTTATTTTTTCGAAAAGATCTTTTGGCTTCAAAAAAGAAGATAAATTCCACCGTGATTAATTGTAGATGTGACATTATTGTGTGAAGTATTAAAACATCTTAGAATGTCATTGCCAAATCCAAAAACATTAAAGACTTTTTCTAATATAATTCCAAGATACAGAGTCAAAGGCTTTTTTGAAATCATTATCTTCTGTAAATTTCATAGTATCATAAAGTAAACGTGTGTTCTCGCCAATATACCTCCCTGATAAAAATCCTGTCTGATCATGATTTATAAGTTTATTTAAAACACTTTTCATTCTGTACGATAACATACCAGAAGCAATTTTATAAGTTATGTTAAATGAAATTGGACGCCAATTCTTTAAAAGTCGAGGCTTATCACCTTTTGGTATACAAGTAATTACACCCTGACGCTGGGTAACTGATAATTCTTCTTTTGAGAAACCAAACTTCAAAGAACGTACTACAAATTTACCAATATTCGTCCAGAAAAATTTAAAAACAAAACTTAACCGTAAAGCCATCAGACCTAGGGCTTTTGTTATTTTTCATACTTTTAGGAAGTTACTAGTTTCTTTATAAGTGATTTTACCTTCTAGAGACTGAGACTCTGTAACAGTAAGTTTGGGTATATCGTTAAAATTCAAGTATGTATTAAGATCAATGTCATGTAAATGTATGTTCTCTTTATACAAATCTTCAGAAAAATGTCTGATGTTTTCCAAAATATCTTCTTATTTCTCTATTACGGTTCCATCATCTTTTTGAATTTTGGGAATAATTTTGGAGGTAAAGTTTCGATTCTCTAGACCCACAAGTTTTTTTCTTTTTTCTTATATGATGCAAAAGATATTGTTTTACCTCTAATGTTCATTAACAGAGTTTCAAGTAATAACTGATCATCAATGCTAAATTATAAAGCCATATCGTCATTTATGTCATTTATATGGTTAAGATTATATATAGGTAGACAGTGTTCTTTTTTGTGTCTGTAATGACGTCTTTAATTAATTTAGCATATTCTGTATCATAAAGAAGAGAATTATTGAATTTCCATAGACCCCTCCCTTTTTTGAATGTATTTAATTTTAAAACTAGTTTAGTGATAGAATGATCTGACCGGTTCAATAGTGGAAGAGCTCACATTAGGTAATAAACAATCACTTATTAGAAAAAAATCTAGCCTAGATTGCTTGAGAGGATTTATTTTTCTCCATGAGTATCTTTTCGATTTGGATGGTATTCTCTAAAAATGTCTATCAGATTATACTCATCTATCATGTTAAGAACCTTCTCCCTGGCGTGTGGATTATTTATATTTTTGTAAGACCTATCATAATCAATGTGTTGGTTAGGAACCAGGTTAAAATCACCACAAATAATAGACTTTTGATTTCCGAATTTCTCTATTGTATCTTAGTTATTATATTTACTAAACAAATAATTACCACATAACGTAATTTAAGGAATATAAAATATTCCTTATATTTACAGTTTTCCACTCAAATGAATATTATCTATCCCCGCGACAGTTACATATTCTTTTATAAAGTACTCATATTTTTTTATCTTTCGTCATCGTCAACGAATTCGATTGAACGCCAGATTGTAATCAAGTCATTCGTGTCGACCCCACGTTGCTACGCCAGCGACTATTCCTGTAACAACAGAATCGCCGCACGTGTTGTACTATCATTATATACTTATAATTATAATACTAGAAAGCGTGGTTCTATGTCAGTGCAAACTGTAAATATTCAATGTTAAATATATTAATTTATCAAATAAATAAAAATGTAACCATTCGATGTAAATAATAAATAAAAAGTTATGAAATAAAAGTTATTAATAATTTCATTTGTATCTCATTTGTATTTCATCTCCATCTACATGACGTACACAACTTTTGCAATTGCTACATAGTTCTCAAATTTGGACAGGTTAATTATTATGGTTCTTTACGCCTGTGGAAATTAAAGATGCTCCACCGCCGACAGAGCATAAATGATATTGATCATTTAAACAATAATTGGTGTTTAATCGTGTTTATATATGTCTAATTAGCACAAAAAATAATATAAAATAATTTATTTCGCCTTTGGTGCAAGCGCAATCAGTACTTCATTCCATATAGGATATAGTGACACGGAATTTTTTCGGGATGCAATGAATAAGATTTCATGTTTTTAACTTGAAGTAAAATTAGAAGCTCAAACTTTTCAATGGTGGTAATGGTGTAAAGTAAGTAACTATTGTAACTGAAGAAAAATACTAAATCGTCTGCTCCTGTTTTTGATAGTGAAAAATTACCATTTGTCAGCGGTGGAGCATCTTTAAGGTAACCAAAAAACTTTTTTAAACAATTGTGATTTTTACCCAAAATTCCAACCGTTCAGATTTGCTTTAAACATATTTTATTGTGTAATTTTATATACAATTGGATTTGGCACAAGTTTTCCAACTTATATAAAGCCCTCTCCCCGTCTTAATAGGATGTATATTGTTAATGTCTCGATAGCAGAATGATCCTGTTTTGATATAAATATACTGTAGGCCGTACTGTACACTGTTCACCTACGAATTAGCAGAGATTTAAATAGTATTATTTAAATCTCTGGAATTAGAAAGTACCAAAAACGGTTTGGAGGTAAGGAAGACAACTCGTTTTTTTATTCAGACGTTTAAACACATGCGTTAGATTTGCAAAATAATGGAAGATAACTCCGTAAAGTCCTACATGATTTATGACAAGGGCCTAAAATGCTATATCTGAATGAAATTAAAGTGATCGATTTGTATTATATTAGTTTAATGTAATAATTGAGAGAATTGTTAACAAAGATATCCATTTATATCACAAATGTTAAATGATATATCATAGATTTTTTTCACAGCTGTGGGATAAATCGGATAAATTTGCTATAATCATTTGGCTGGTCGACATAATACTGTGTCTGTTATTGTCACGGGCGCCATATTAGTATTATCTATACGGTATGCCTATATGTCGGATATTGAAAATATACAAAAGTTACGGTTATTTTGGCGTGAAACGATAGAATCGAGCAACCATGTTTGCATTCTTGGTCATTTTTGGAAGAATTCGCAACAACCCGTTTCAAACATGGCCGCCCGAAAGCTATTAAAGCCAGGGCGAGCGCATTTCATAATTTTATCCTTCGCCTAAGACAAATTTCATACCTCTGCCTATGTACGTAGATAGTGAAAGGTAAAGGGAAATAACTCTTATGTAAACATCGTAAAGCGTTACATAGAATTGTATTGTAAAGTTATAAGATTAATAAGTAGATAGTTGGAATCTCTACGTATGACTACTAGTTTCGTTAAAATATGTTCACAGTGGCACAAAGTGAAGCTTTCAACGCTGTATGCAAGAAATAACTGCGACATGAGAGTCCGCTTAAACCGGTACGAATAATCAGAGAGACGACTTGTTACTGTTGCGGTTTCGATTAAATAAAACGCTTAATTCGCCGCTGATGGCGTCTTATTCCATTACTCTGAGACAACAAACAGCTGGTTATTGACTCTTGTAGCAAAGTAGCAAAGTTTGAGTGAAGCATTAAACACTAAATAACGCGTTTAATGCAGTTTTAACGCATTAAAAGCGTGTTTAGAACGTTGAATTTTAACGCATTAACTTATCTCGTCTCTGACATGAATGACCCTTGATTCTCTGACGGTTTTCTGTCTACAAGCTATCTGAAAAAAGTAAAAAAAAACAAAAAAACATTAAAGCAAACGTTTTGTTTATTTTTTATTTTATGTGCACGCCGTCCCATGTATTTCCGAAATAAGAATTAGGAATTTATAAATGATAATCGCAAGTCAGAATGTAAAAATCATTAATTTTGTATATTTACAGTTTGTACTGACATGGACTCAATAACCATGCTTTCTAGTATAATCATTATCAGTGTATAATGTTAGTACAACACGCGCGGCGATTCTATTGTTACGTGAATAGTCGATGGCGTAGCAACGTGGGGACATGACCCCACTTTTGACGGGAACATATTAATGACTCGATTCCAATCAGCTGTTCAATCGAATTCGTTGACGATGACGGAAGAGAAAAAATTTGGGTATTCTAATAAAAAAATATGCACCTGTCGCGGGAAAAAATAATATTCAATTACCTGAAAACTGTAATTATAAAGAATAGATATTTATTTTCAATTCCTTAAATAAACCTCACCCCTGTATGTCCAAATGTTAACCTTTGGGCAGGCCGTAAAATATCATTGCAGACACTGCATTTGTTAGCAAATTCCGTTTTCTTTCGACGTATATACATACATGTATATCAATTATGGATCATTGTTTCGTTCCATATAGCGCTATATACTATTAAAGTTCTACAAGGGCGATATAACACTGTATGAACGAAACAAAGGACTACATGACGTTCAAAAGTACTTCCATTACCCCCCACCCCCACCCCCTGTAAAAGTGTATATATATTATCAGAACATGTACTGTAAATGGTTCATGCAATTATACAAACATACATGTACTATGTACAATGTATATATTCATAAATATTTTTCTCTCTTCTATCAAAAATAAATAAAAAGGAAAAATAAATCTCGACTTGAAAATCTAAAGTTTGAATTTGAAATTATTTCGAATTCTCAAAGTTATAGGATTAAAATTGGTATATTTATATCATATTTAATCAAAGAAAATTGAGAAATAAGATTTCAAGAAGTTATTATTTATTTTTGGTCATTACCCTTTATTAGTGTGTATATTATGTAAATATTGCAATCTTAAGAGTTAAAAAAGGCATTTATATATATATACAAGTATAGAATATAAAAATATGTTTTTATTTTTATCCAATTAAGATACTCAAATTAAATTTGATAGCTTACTGTTTGTTAAATTTGGAGTTATTTGCATTGAACTCCACATATTAAGGTAATACTACATGTACAATAGTATCTATAAGGATTGGTATGAAAAGACAATTATAAGTCTATACATTCACTCATCCCTTCACAATTGTAATACTATGTAAACATCCAATGTATACGTTTAAAGCTTGGATCAGAACTCCAACTTTGAAATTTGTAGAATTTCGAATTGTAGTTTCTTATTAAAAAATTGTACACGTAACCCACAATTTTCACAAAATTATGGTTATAAAAATTGCTTACACTCAGTTGTTTATGATTAAGATGATATGCAATGTTACTTGTGATCATTTTCTTCAGGAAATGCTTGATATGTTTCATATTTGCACCTTTTACCCAAATTTAGGCATTTAAGCTAGAATTTGAAGATATACTTAAATTAACTTAACATGAACTTGAAGACTCTGATTTAAAATAGCAGATATGATCTACATTTACATTTGAATTTAGAGTTGTAAGTTGTTGTTGAATATTTTTTTTTTTTTTTTTTTTTTTATCGAAAAATTATTGTACTATAGCTACAATGTAATCTTATAAGAAATTGTTCAGCAAATCAACAATGTGCTGTTCACAACATAAGTACTTTGTCCATGTTTAATATTATAAAAGTTCCTAATACAATATTTTCCCTATCATTAACATTACATGTAGTTTATATTAGTGTTTACACATTGTATTATAGAAAAACACCTGTAATGTGTGTAAGTAATTTTGCCTTACAATTATATAAGTTGATCCAAGCTAAAAATGTTTTGTATACATTGAATTCAAAGTTATCTGCAAGTGTTCAAGTATACTAAGATATTTAATGAAGATTCAAAGTGACTCTGGCTTTGTGCTATGTATGTGCCAGATGTAAATACTTATTGATGAAAAATGAGGTGTTGTTTATGTGGAAACACCAGCAAATTTAACTTCAACCATAGAAAAAATATATATTTCAAGTACAAAATCAATAACTGGTATACTACATGCAGACTATATATTAATTGTGAACACAAGATGTAGTCCAATGTGTTGAATATATGTACATGTATCTGTTTAAATATAGACTCCATGTCTACTGGTATTCATTGCATTCAAATTAAAGTTGTTGTTTTTTTTTTATGAATCTCTTTTTGTAGATAAAATAGCATTTAAAAAGTACATGAAAACTGTAAACATGAGCTGCATTTATAAACAAAGCAGACATTTTAAATTCCTTGTATATTATATTAATATTTCATAGCATATCAATTATTTTTTATTTAGTAGATGAAATTCTACTTAATCATTTATAAGATGTGCACAGTTTCACTGCTTGTAATGAGCTATAAGCAATAATATGTGTTGATATATGTTGTGTTTGTGTTCATGCCAATATGTATAATATGGAAATTGGCTATTATGTGTTATTCACACAATATAGATATCACATTATTTATCATATTACCTGTATCATTTAATGTTAAAACCCTTCGCAATTGCACCTTCCATCTCTTACTCAACCTCAAATACCCAGTTATCTCCCATTTTCTATACCCCTCTATCTCCTTCTCTCTCTCCTCTCTCTCTCTCTCTCTCCTTTCCATTTATATGTAGCTACTTTGCCTGCTGAGTGTGTATTAATCATATTATTTTTGTATATTGTATACATATAACTGTGTTTGTTTTTGATAATGGGTAATGATATCTAGTCATACCGAGCGGCGATTGGTTGTTTTTATATGTGTACACATTATGTTTTAACACATAGTCAGTACCTTTTACATATGAATCTTTATAGATTATTAAGTGGAATATGTTCTAATTTAAAGTACTATGCTATCAAATTAACAATTATTGTTCAGTTATCTGTATCTGCCCTTGTCGACAATCCATGCTTCTTCTTGATTATACAGATATTGTTGATCACCTGTAACGATGTTCATCCAAATCCAGGCCCCATCCCACATTTTAACGATATATCTTTATTTCATTTTAACATTCGGAGTCTTAGAAATAAGCTAGCATATCTAGAGAATTTAGCATCTGATTGTGATATAACATGTGTTACTGAGACTCACCTTGATATATCGATAGCAGACGACGACATGCTTCTAGATAGGTATGATATGTGTTGTGTATTTGTAATTCTTGTATTCCGGATTTATAGTCCTTTCCGGTCTGTATACTAGTCGCGCCTAAATTGTAACTCTCCTATGTGAAGGTAATAAAAAATCAGTTCTGCATTGAAAACGAAACAGACTCATGGTTGTCTCTGCCGGGCCGGTACACAACAAATTGGCGACGAGGACATTTGGAGAAATTCAATGTTACAATGTCGGGGAGAATCGGACGTATCGATCCATTCAACGAAGGTCTGGAAAGCTGGGATGCGTACAGCGAGAGACTAGGACAATACTTCATATGTAATGAAGTGAAGGCCGAGAAAAAAGTTCCCGCCCTTCTGAGCCTCGTGGGCGGAAGCACATATGCATTGTTGCGAGGACTCACCGCACCGAAAAAGCCCTCGGAGGAAACATTCGACAGGTTAGTGGCCTTGTTAAAAGAACATTATAATCCAAAGCCCCTGGTAATCGCGGAAAGATTTAGATTCCACAAAAGGGAGCAGCGCGAGGGAGAAACAATACGAGAGTACATAGCAGAAATCAGAAAGTTGTCTGAATACTGTGAATTTGGAGCCACGCTGGCCGATGCGTTACGTGACAGACTAGTATGTGGTTTGAAAAATGAAAACATACAAAGAAAGCTTTTATCAGAGGCAGATCTCACATATGACAGAGCTGTGGAACTTTCGGTTGCCATGGAGACTGCTGCAAAGGATGCTATAGAGCTTCGAGGAAACACAGGTAACGTGAACAAGATTTATAAAGGTACAGACAGACCAAAGACCAGGAAAAACACGTTCAAGACTCACACAAACAGTTACTCAAACAACAGGAACTCATGTTATCGATGTACAGGAAATCATGATCAGAAAGACTGTAAACTTAGAAATGAAACATGTTACAAGTGTGGTAAACGTGGACACATTAAGAAAGCTTGTAGAAGTAAAGTGCAGAAGACACACTCATTAGAAACTGAACATGAAGGTGAGGATGAGTATGATGACTATATTGCTCACATTGAGTTGGTGAATGTAAACTCTACAAAAGCTGCTGGTCAAGATTCGATTTGGGTCATGCCGAAAATAAATGGACAAGAACTTAAGATGGAATTAGATACAGGTTCCGGTGTTTCAGTTATTACAGAGGATGTGTACAAGAAAAACCTAAATGGTAAGATGAAACACTTGTCAAATACAGACATACGGTTGAAAACATACTCCGGTGAACAGCTTAACACACTGGGAGTAGCAAAGGTCAAGGTCGACTACAATGGACAGACAAAAATGTTGGACCTGTATGTTGTCGCAGATGGAGGAAGACCTCTATTTGGACGCGAATGGCTGCGGAACATCACGCTAGACTGGCCGAACATCCACAGTATTTGTGCTGTAAAGAAAGATTCAAAGTCTGGGGTGCATGTACAACAGAAAATTGAGGAGATTATGTGTGCCCATTCCTCAGTATTCCAGGACGACTGGGGAACATTGAAAGACATTAAGGCCAGACTTAACATCAAACCAGGTTCTCATCCGAAATTCTGTAAAGCTAGGCCTGTGCCCTATGCCATTAAGCCAAAGGTTGACGAGGAATTAGATCGACTGGTAAATGTCGGGGTCCTGTCTAAGGTCAACTATAGCGAGTGGGGAACACCAATTGTCCCTGTCATCAAACGTGATGGTTCAGTACGGCTATGTGGTGACTTCAAGGTGACACTAAATCCAGTATTAGAGGTTGATCAATACCCCCTTCCCCGTACTGCTGACATTTTCGCTTCGTTAGCTGGTGGTCAAAGATTTTCAAAACTTGATCTACAACATGCGTACCTTCAAATGGAGGTGGAGGAAGACTCCAGAGACTTGCTCACCATAAACACTGAGAAGGGTCTATATCGATTCAATCGACTCGTTTACGGGGTAGCCTCAGCCCCAGCAGTTTGGCAGAGAGCCATGGATACAGTTCTCCAAGGATTAGAGGGAGTTCAATGCATTATTGACGATATGTTGATCACGGGAAAGACTGATGAAGAGCATCTCAATAATTTAAAGGCAGTCTTGGAATGTTTAGACCAGTATAATTTGAGATTGCGAAAGGACAAATGTGAATTTTTCAAAACAAAGGTGTCGTTCTGTGGACATGAAATAGATGCAGAGGGTCTACACAAAGCTGACAGCAAGGTTGAGGCCGTACTACAGGCCCCTACGCCTACAGACGTCACACAATTACGGGCATTCCTAGGCTTAGTAAATTACTACGCGAGGTTTCTGCCAAACCTCTCGACCGTGCTCCATCCCCTACATCGACTTCTAGAGAAAAACCGGAAGTGGGAGTGGAATTGAGAATGCGCAAGAGCATTTGATGAGGTCAAACATCTAGTCACATCACAAGAGGTGTTGACACATTATGATCATGCCAAACCATTAAGATTAGCATGTGATGCATCACCAGTAGGTCTGGGAGCTGTCCTATCACACGAAATGGAAAATGGAACGGAGCGTCCCATTGCGTATGCCTCAAGAACTCTAAATGCTGCTGAGAGGAATTATTCTCAGATTGATAAGGAGGCACTGGCATTAGTGTGGGGAGTCAAACACTTTTATAACTATGTTTTCGGACGCGAATTCACCATGATCACAGATCATAAGCCGCTAGTGTCAATTTTCCATCCAGAGAAGGGCATTCCATCGACGACAGCAGCAAGGATGCAGAGATATGCATTATTCCTATCTGGGCTGACTTACAGAATAGAATACAAGTCTACAACAGCTCATGGTAATGCGGACAGTCTATCAAGGTTGCTTATGAAAGTAGTGAACACAGTAGTAACAGAGTGTGATGACGATGAAGCTATCAATGATTTACATGTGAATCAGCTTGAGAAACTACCAGTAACACAGGCACAGATTCGAAGGGAGACAACTCATGATCCCCTTATGGCTACAGTATTACAGCACATTATGAATGGCTGGGATGAAGAAATATCAGATTCAAATCTGAAGGCATATTTTGTTAGGAAAACAGAGCTCATTGAACATCAGGGATGTCTGATGTGGGGAACTAGAGTAATAGTTCCCCCAAAACTACAAGCCAGAGTCCTTGAGGAGCTACACAGAGGTCACATCGGGGTCGTGAAAATGAAAGCGATGGCCCGTAGTTATATTTGGTGGCCTAACATAGACTATGACATAGAACAATTGTGTAAGGCTTGTGCAGGGTGTCAGAGCGTTAAAGTGGCACCACCTGCGGCTCCACTCCACCCATGGGAGTGGCCCACAAAACCATGGAGAAGAATTCACCTAGACTTTGCTGGTCCTTTTCTGGACACAATGTTCTTGATAGTGGTTGATGCGTACTCAAAGTGGCCGGAAGTGGTACCTATGAGGACCACCACATCAGAGAAAACCATTGACGTTCTCCGTACCATATTTGCCAGAAATGGTATACCTACCGAAATTGTGAGCGACAATGGACCACAATTTGTATCGGAAAGTTTTAAGAATTTTGTCAAGTCAAATGGCATCAAACATATAACTTCTGCCCCATATCATCCAAGCACCAACGGACTGGCAGAAAGGTTTGTTCAATCCTTTAAGGCAGCAATGAAGGCTAGTAGGAAGGATAGTGGTTCAATAACAAAGAAACTGGCCAATTTCCTGTTAGCATATAGGAACGCGCCTCATGCAACAACGAATGAACCTCCTGCAAAGCTATTTGTAGGACGAAAACTACCATCAAGATTAGATTCCCTAATTCCAAACGTTAGGAGTCGTGTGGAAAGTCAACAGAGTCAAATGACTTTCAAACGAAATTCAACTCTGAGGACCTTTGAGCCAGGTCAAAATGTCACGACTCGTGACTATCGTCGGGGAAGCGAGGATAAGTGGGTTTCTGGTAAAATCCATGAACAGACAGGTCCTGTGTCGTACCGTGTGGAAGTCTCACCAGGAGTGTACTGGAGGCGACATGTGGATAAAATGAGGAACGCTCATGCTCACATTCCGCTGAATGTTAGTTTACCAGCACCTACCATACCATCCAGTGTTCAGAAACCATCCGAACCGGAAGTGGTTCCTCCAAATAATTCTGACGGGTCCATGGAAATTCGCGATGCAGTAATTACACCACCTTTGAAGCCATTACCAAGGTCTAAACCTATTATGACAGATTCGAACTTGGGTTCGCGATACCCCAGCCGGTCTACTCGGATGTGCCCACCAGTCAAGTACAAAGACTTTGTAAATAGTTAATTCTATGTGGACACACTGTGTTCAGGGCATAATAATCCCTGTGTGTACCACTGAATCACATAGGTTCATTTTCATAATATGATCAATGAGTTTATCATGTTGTTAAAGGTTTAATTTGTTATTCTCATCTTTGTGTTGAACAATCGGTTATATACATGTTCTAGTCAAGAAAACAAAATAAGCCAAAGACATTTTCAAAACTCTGACATTGAAAAATTTTAATGATCATGAATATTAAGAATTTAGGACTATGTAATCATACGTTCAGTATTTCACAATTTAGAGGGGAGGAGTGTTGTGTATTTGTAATTATTGTATTCCGGATTTATAGTCCTTTCCGGTCTGTATACTAGTCGCGCCTAAATTGTAACTCTCCTATGTGAAGGTAATAAAAAATCAGTTCTGCATTGAAAACGAAACAGACTCATGGTTGTCTCTGCCGGGCCGGTACACAACAATGCCAACTATGTTCCGTAAAGACCGTGGGGCTCCGGGTGGGGGGTTATTGTATATACTTCCAATGTCCTGTGCACTAGTCGTAGAGCCGACTTAGAATTCCTCATAGGTGAAGTTGTGTGGATTGAGATCCAGTTTCCAAATAAAAAATACCTTCTCTGCACAGTATACAGACCTCCAAATTGCATACACGCTTTTTGGAATTCCTTCCGGTTCTCCCTTGAATCAGCATTTAACGAAACTTCTCATATACTCATTGTAGGCGATATCAATGTAGACCTTCTTACAGCAGACAGAAATCATCCTTTCATAAGCATAATAAATCACTTTCACCTCACCAATGTGAGTCACCGACTAGAATCGGGCGCACGTGCGACACACTCCTTGACGTTATTCTTTTATCTGACACGTGTAGTCACACCTTTGCGGACACTATTGATATAGATCGTGATATCTCTGATCATCAGGCGACTTGTGTCGAATTGACTGTAGGCACAACGATAACTAAAAACTTTAAGCGTAAAATCTGGTGTTATAATGATGCAAATTTTGATCTTTTTAACAATAAATTAGAGACGACTGACTGGACTGAACTTTTTTCTCAAACAGGTAATGTAAGATGACATGTGTCAATTTTTTTCAGATAAATATTTAGGCATAGCAGACACGTGCATTCCTTCCAAAATTGTAACCATTAGGCCAAATGATAGACCATGGTTTGACTCGGACATAAGACGAGAAATTAAGAAACGAGATAGACTACTTCATAAATATAAATCTAATCGCACTCCGTTAAATTTAAATAACTTTAGAAAACAGCGCAATAAAGTTACGATCAAAAGAAAAGAAAAAAAAAGAATTGTTTTATGAGGACATTAATGGTCTCCTCGATAACTTTAGTAATTCAAATCCCAGAAATTTTTGGAAACTTGTCCGCAGACTTATTAAAAATTCTGATGTATCTAACTGTATACCTCCTTTGCGGAGTGCGACTGGAATTATTGAAATTGATGACTACACAAAGGCAAATATTTTAAACGACTACTTTATATCAATATCAAATATTGATGACAGGGGGGTGGAAGTTCCTATTGCTGAACCTAGAACTGACTCTATAATATCAGACGTACCAGTTACCGTAAATGCCATAATTGACATCCTCAAATCATTAAAAAGTGGGAAAGCAGTAGGACACGATTCAATTAGTCACATTATGCTAAAAAACACTGCAAGTGCAGTAGCCTACCCTCTTTCCATTATCTTTCGTACCTCATTAGAGACTGGATCCTTTCCTACACAATGGAAACGTGCATTAGTTATTCCTATATTTAAAAAAAGGTGACAAACAAGATCCTTCAAACTATAGACCCATTTCATTATTATGTACAATTGGTAAAGTATTTGAGAGACTAATCGCAAAGTACTTACATAATTATTTGTTACATAATTCGCTTATTTATAAATATCAGTCTGGTTTTCAACCTGGACATTCTACTACTCATCAACTCATAAAAATCTTTCAAAATATATGTGATAATTTGGAAAAAAGACAACCAACCTGTTTAGTGTTCTGTGATATCTCTAAGGCGTTCGACAGAGTGTGGCACAGGGGATTGGGAAAAAAATTAACTAGCTATGGTATATCGGGGAAATTATTGATATGGTTAACTGATTATGTTAAGAATAGGTCGCAACAAGTATGTTTGGGGAATGTTAAATCTAATGTTAAAATTACTAAGGCAGGGGTGCCCCAAGGGTCTGTCCTAGGTCCCCTTTTATTTATTCTTTATATTAATGATATTACTGATAATTTAGACAGCCTATCTAAGCTGTTCGCTGATGATACTTCTCTTCTATGCACTGACAAATCCCCACAAGTTATAGAACAAAAAATAAATAACGATCTTTCGAATATCCAATCTTGGGCCGATGAATGGTTAGTGAGATTTAATCCAGTAAAAACACAGGCTATCCTCATTTCGAATATTGACCTTAATTATGTAATTAATATTGTTTTTAATAATGTAAATATCGACTTTGTTGATAGCCACCGACATCTTGGAGTGTATATTGATTCTGAGTGTAAGTGGGGCAGACATATAGACCATATGAGTAAAACTGTCACGAAACAATTAGGTGTTCTACGGAAATTAAAATTCATTCTCTCTAGACAAACGTTAAGCAAAATTTATAGAACTTTTATTCTTCCTATATTGGAATATTGTTGTGAGTTGTGGGACGGTTGTACGGTCGCTGAAGCTGAAATCTTAGAAAAATTACAATTAGAGGCAGGTCGCATTGTTACGGGATTACCATCGTTCTCAAGCAGAAACTCTATATACTGTGAAACTGGGTGGGAGCCCTTATCTAACAGACGGTCTCACAGAAAACTCCAACTCTTTTATAAAATACATCATCGGCTAACCCCAACCTATCTACAAACACTCCTTCCTTCTATAGTTGCTGATAACACCCAACACCTTCTTCGTAATGCAGAAAATTACACACTTCCTAATAATAGACTTGAATCTTCAAATATATCTTTTTCCCGTCTACCGTTCGTTTATGGAACCAGTTACCTATAAACACCAGACATAGCGAGTCATTCTCAAATTTTAAACATGCTATTCAGAACCAAGACGTACCTGTAATACCCGACTTTTTTTTTTATTTTGGAGACCGTAAATTAAACATTATACATACAAACTTAAGAAATCGTTCAAGTTCATTACGTAGCCATTTATTCAGAGCCAGTATTGTAACAGATCAAAAATGTCATTGCGGTTTCCCAGTTGAAGATCCATAGCATTTCTTTTTTAATTGTAATTCATATAGTGACCAAAGAATCATTCTATTTCTACAGCTAAACTCATTTATTCCACTCTCTGTCAATTTATTACTTTTTGGAAATATGAACTTAAGTACACAAGAAAATGAATTAATCTTCATGCACACTCAGCAATATATCAAAGATACTCATAGATTATAAGATTTCAAAGAAAGCCTAGAGTGACCAGGAGAAAGACAAACCGAAGACAGGATGATATGAACATTGAGAAGTCGAAAGTTAAGAAAAGTGGTTTAGAACTTCTGTCGTCTTTATCGGAGGGGTAGATTTTAGTTTTTAAAATAATAGTATATTACGAGTTGAAACTAACATCTTGAGGAGCATACTGGTTATAAAATAGCTCTCTCCCTCCCCCACCTCTCTCTTTCTCGTTCTTCCTTCACTCTCTCCCTCTCTCTCTATCTCAAATGCAACTTTATATATTATGTATATATTCTCTTGTAAATGCCATCTTGTCTGTAATTTGAATGTTTTACTATTTTTGGGAACGGGCTTTATGTAAGTTGTATAACTTGTGCCCAATCCCATTGCAAATTTTGCAATAAAATATGTTTAAATCAAAGGACTTAAATTTTTAGATGAGATATGTTTTTCTTTAAAGTTATATTGCATGCTAATTTTACTGTAACGATATGTCACTTAAACATTTGATATTTGAACATTGACATGTAACTTGATGATGTAGCTCCCCAAAAGCATATGTCGGCCTATAAGAGAGCTAAAATCTAGGGATAATATATTCCTGGTTTTGAATAAAGAGCCTTTAATCACCGCCATGTTCAGTGACTTCTGGTTTTGTCGGAATTCGAATCGAATCACGTGACTGACGTTCGACACGACCTGCACGTGGTGAGCCAGCGTAAGCGCTCATGTGTTTGTTTACGTTTTCCTTCTGGCTAATATGAGCAAATCATGCTGGTATATGTACACAGAATGAGCATTTGAAACATTTAATTAACACATTGCCGTAAAATATTGTGTGTATCAAATATTGTAAAGTGCGAGCATTATTTTCTTTGTAGATCCAGTCTGTTGAGGTCGACCACATGTTTTGTTTATGAAAAATTGTTGACATTTTCTTATGGTTTCACAACTCTCGTGTTACTTAGATTGGACTGAGATTGTCGCGACGACGTTCGGAAGAGTTCGGAATCATGTGTACATCTTTAATTTTTGTAATAAAAAATACTTCCAGTGCTGCAACTTTATGAAAAGTGGTAAAATTAGAAAGTTAAAAATTAGAAACTCAGACAGACGAAGAAAAATATGTATAATACTGAAACAGTTTTCATTAAGACAAAAAAGAGCGAAAATGATAGACCATACAACTTTAACAAATGTCAAAAAATATCCAATGTGTATATTAATTACAAGAAAAGAATTGGTTAAATAACGCCACCCAGGAAAATGCAGCGTTTGGGCAATGAAGCTAACAAAGGAATATTGACTGTATACTGTATAACAGTCTGGTGCGATGTAGATGTACATTCATGGGAAATTTACAGCGTGTTTCCACAAAACAACAGCGTTCAACCATTTTCTCTTGAAATAGATTGGTTCCATCTCTATCCAGACGGTTAGCAATAAGAATCTTAGTCAACTACATGTACAACCTTCAACAACCGAGTGGTCAAGATTGGATTTCGATAGCCAGTGGCGTAGCGCCCGTGCATGCTTGCATGCTCAAGCATGCAAAAATTAATCTGACTTACATTTTTGAACAGTCAGAAAAAACACAACATTTGAATACACGTGACGCTGCAGAATATAAATTATGTATAAATACATATGATATGCCCAACTGAATGCCTAACATAACTTTGTGCACATTTGAAGACTTGAAGATTGGCCATTCTGGAAATTTATTAGAATAGTCTATATATTTCCGGTTAACAAGTTGTTAAATATGTTTGAATTTTGTCGAAGACAATATTAGACTTAAACTAAAGAAGAAGACTTCTTCACCAAAATCCCTCAAGCAATTGTGGATTTTGAATCGGGAAACACTTACGAATACCAAAATAAACAACATCGCATGAAAAGAAATATTCTAAAAACATATAATTATCTTAAAAATGATAGCAAAACAACTTAATTCAAGCAATTGCAACATATTCTTGATCTTAGTAACGAAAAAGTGAATTGATCAAATTTGGTTCACTTCCCGCCCCGTTAAAACGCGTGTTAATCCGTGATTTCTGGTGTCACGAAATAGTTGACTTTTATTTTGTCGAATGTGAACATATTTTTGATTTAGAAAAGAATTTTTTGTTGTTGTAATTGTTAGAAATAGAACAGAATAAGTAGAAAAATAGGTCATTAATACAATTTTTTTTATTGAGGTGGTCGAGGACTGGTCCCTTCTTACGCAATTTCCACCATTTTGACAGTGGTCTTTGACTCGCTGTCATAAACAAACCAACACGTAAACTTAATTATAATTTTGTTTAAAATAGTCTCCATAAGTTTTTCACCAGTTAAAATAACTCAAAATTCTTCCATTACTTACTAATTTAATATTTACACCCAAATCCGTGTTTTTTGTTCGAGCACTTGTCACGGGAGTCTAGTATGTATACAATGTATATAGTTTTGCATGGTTATCACCTAAATATTGTGACTTCCATTTAACCATTGGTATATACGTTAAACGTTACCAAAGAAGTAAAATAGTTACTACATTGAAACAATTTCCCGTCAGCTTCTGAGGGGCTTCGCCCCCCATACCCCCTACCGGGGCTTTGCCCCTGGACCCTGAGCTGGGGGCGAAAGCCCCCTGCACCCCACGGCATGCAGGCCTATACAGACCTAGCTACGCCGCTGATAGCCTATTGTTGGAGAAATATACGCACGGGGTAATCTATAAAATCAAACAGTATACGAAATGTATTTGTCTTGGTTCCGTGAGCTTCGTTTTTTACCTACTGATGTCTGTTACATGTGATAAATATGGCAAACTGGAGCAAAATGGCTGCCAACCTAATGATAACGTACAATAAGATGTTCACCCCTGTAAGTGTAAGGCATTAAATGTAAGGTTGAAAGCAAGATCATTCATCGGAAAACATATTTGCGATTTATCGTTCTCCAAAATGAACATAAATTAAATATCAACTTAGGTTTATATATAGTACACCATGTAATTTGACAACCTCATCCAGGGTGCATTGCGGTTCCCACATATCGAACGTGGCGCTATGGACCCTGGGAGAGACTGATCGCAATAGGCCTATGGCGCGAAATCTAGCAAAAAGGCATTGTGACGTCATAATATGCCTTTGCTTCCGGAATATTTGATTTGAACAGTCTATCTGAAATATGGACAATGACGCTGAAAATGAAGACAACTAATACGTTTTTTGTTGAAAAGGAAAAGCCAGAACCACATTTGTAAGTACACTTTGTATTTTCCTAGTACATGTACCTAGCTTTACGTCAAATTATGCGCTCATTTCGGGCTGGTTTGTAACTGATAGCGGGAGTTTGTTTACCCTATTTCCGAGCCCCGATTTAACTACATAATGTTCTTCCCTATTTTGCCGAAATTGGAAACGTCACTGATGATCGCTGGAAGTTAAGCTACAATTTTGTGATAATTACCTATTCCAATGTTTCTCTTATAATTATAGTCACGTGCATTGTAAAACGATGGATACATTACGATGTAACATGATTTTCACAATGTGTGCATTCTCGGAAGAAACCAACGTCCCGCTAATTCCAGCTGGAAACAATATGGTGAGTCGAAAAATATGCTCGTGTTTAGTTTGCCAACATATGACATATATGTGTAGCAGGATTGGACTGGGGCGATCATCGGTGACCAGGTAGCTTAGTCGGTAGATCACTCAGCTGGTTTTCGGAGGGTCCCGGGTACGAATCCCGATCTGGCCGCTACATTTTCTCCTATCATGTTGCAGAATTGGCGCACAACTAAATAACCCACAGTGGTGGTGTTTGGAAGGGTCTTGTATGTCTTCGGGGGCGAAGACTTCGAGAAAGGAGGGAGGAGTGTAGCGGGATTGGACTTGGTAGATCATCGGTGACCAGGTAGCTCAGTCGGTAGAACACTCGGCTAGTGTTCGGAGGGTCCCGGGTTCGAATCCCGATCTGGCCGCTACACCCCATTTTCTCCTCTCGTATTTGGGGTTGTGATTGCTATGGGACTGGACTGATCACATCAAATGTTCTGACACCATTTTCGACATGTAGAATAAGTATGCGGGTTAAGATCGTAATTAGTTCGTCATGAATTGTACCATTTACAACGCTGGCTCGCAAAGGACATGAATATTCAAAACGTTCCGTTATCAATGAAATACTCTGAGAGTCTCTTGGATGAAGGGACTTTGTGAATATATTGCATTTGGTCATATGAATGTTTGAAGCGCTATATTGATACCAAGGATACCTGTTTTACTTACAGTGTTGGCATCAGCCTCCAGACCTGGACAGTGATTGGCCCTCTGCTGCTGCTTATGGTCACGCTAAAGAGTTCTCTGTTTGACGAGGATACACGTACTCTACACGAGTACAGGGTTATAGTACGTAACCAGCGTCTTCTTGATTGATATATTGTTTGATTGATTGATTTTTCTGTTGATCGATATAGACACGATGACACACATATAAAAAATGGGATGGCGCGAACTTAAATATTTTCTGAGTGAAGTAACTTTAATCAATTAGAAAGCGAAATTTCTAAATCATCTATGGAAAAGAATGCCTGCCCGTTTGCTGTTTATTGCTTCATAAGTAATTTGAATAACTGAATGAGGTACTAATTAGGCATGTCTTTTCCATTATTTTACTAATTTTCACCATAAAACGAATTCAGATGTGGTGCATTGATGCACTGTGTGTCATCCTCGATGCTCCAGGGATTACTATCACCGACGTTTTATCTCTTGGTAAAACTGGAAGCAATTCAGGAGAAAAAAACTGACTAATCACAGGTCTACAGAAAATTTCTCCGAAGATTAAAGAGAGGGCGACCCCGACTTCAAAGCAACACAGTCAAACACAGTGTACCGTACTTGTAACTTACATCAAAGGACCAAATTCAGCTAAAATTGCCCGTGTCTTATGTTGCCTTCAGTAGTATTATCACATGGTCCAGGGGTGGATATAAAGTCAGTGATAGTAACCCCCCGGAGTATCAAGAAAGACTGTATCTTATAGTTTAGTTTGGCCAATGCCGCTTTTACAATTCATTCTGAAAACGTTCTTGATTATGGCGTCGTAATACTTGACGTAGGCCTACAATTAGCAGAAATAAGCTCAGAAGTTTCCTCCTATACAACATGCAGAAGAAGCCTATGGTGTAGACCAATTCACTGGTCTGTACACAACACCGTTACTTTTGCAAACGCATCAGTTCTACGTTATAGAAGTACGTAATACTATTTAAGCATTAAATTAACTTCCTATGACATCTATGGTCTATATAATTGCCAGAGCTTTGCAGACAGTCATCATAATGCGCGCTAGCGCATTATGAGATGATTGTCTACAAAGCTCTGGCATCTATATAGACCATAGATGTCATAGGAAGATAGTTTAATGCTTATATTTACATTTTCAACTCATTTTATGATCTCTGCATTAACATTGTTTAAGCTAGACCATGAAAACCGTTATCAACGACGATTTAATCCACAAGATGGAACAGCCATTTTGACGGTGATCAGTTGACGTCACCACTTCAATTCCATTAGTGACGTCATAAAGGTCACGTTTTTGGTGTCGGTTATACCGTCATATCCTTCAATTTGCCTTGGTTAGTTTATATAGTAGAAGTTACAAGTAAATGTAAATATACCATAATATACTTCGTAACACATCTTGATTGTGTGAATGCGGACATAACATCGGCGCTGCATCAATATACTTATTATAAGAGTATGTAATGTACATGTATACTCTAGTTTTGATGATACATTCTACAACACGATTTTTCATATGCTGTTCAATGTGTGTTTTATGTTCCAGGGATATTCTGTAGAGTTTGGGCTTCTTGGGATATTTTGCTACACAGTGAACAAGATAACCCACGGTAAGATACGAATCTTGCCCGTGTAATAATTTTACATGTACATGTATGTGTAGTTAAATCGTGTGATCAAAGTTCTAAAGTCAGAAATGTTTTAAGGCTTGTTCACATCTGTCTACAGATCTTGTACTGATTGTTTCTAGTAAAGCTTGTCCATGTATAAGATTTGGACCTGGTTGTTTAAAAGGTGAAAAGCCTGATCAATTGACGAGTGAAAATTTTAATTTCTAAATTGCTGGCAAACTTGTGAATATATACTCACTAAAGGAAAAAAAGGAACTCATAAGAATCCACACAAATTTGTAAAGCTAGTACTACACAAGAATTTATTTTACTCGATTTAAAAGCTCGGGCCTAATCCCCGTTTGAACAACTGGATCAAATATATGTCAATGTATTTTGCGACAGGTATGTATTTTAAGCATAGCTGCTTCGTTAAGATTGTGGGAAACTGACACTATACAATCTCCTTAAAAAGATGCGTAGTCTATGCGTAGATCTACGGGTGCTAGTTTCATGTGTTCTTATCTTTTTGATATAAATGTAAGGGACTGACATTCTCAAATACCCGGTATTCTTCCATCTTATTTAAATACAATAATTAATTTGTTGTGTGTGTTTTCTCATCCCGCTGCATATGTATATGATATCTAACTGCTTCCATTGCAAAATGGTGTTTTCCCCGTCACAGAAATTATTAGATACCGACTTTTTTCTTATTTTTTACGACACCGACTTAGAACATTAATTTGGTAGCAGTTACTCCCCTTTACACATTATAAGATGTAGTTAAATCCGGGACTTTACCGAGGAATTTACAGATCCGATGGTAGAATATCCCTATCTTCCTTTATATCCATCTATATAAGAGAAAAAAAATTCTATCATACCTCGACGTTTTGTTACAAATTCACAATTATGATAACACCATTTTGATAAATAACCGTAACAACAAGTCAATTCTCCATACATGGAAATAACGTGATATATAAGCATTAAAGCCGCATGATCCGTATCTTTCAGGGTCTGTAAAACAAAAAATGACAAGATATGGTGTAATAGCCCTAAAAAGTTATGAACTTTCCCCAAATTACAAGTCTAGAAAGTTAAGAGGTCCAAAGATATAAATATACAAAATTTTATTTTAGACTTACGCGCGGTCCGACAGAAAGTCAAAAGTTAACGCCTCCAAAGCTTAGAAATGCTACTTTGCGCATGTCCGGAAATAAAAGTTGTTTACCGCAATGGAGCGAGCTTTGCAGTGAAAGCTCGCCGGCTTAGAATCAACTGCTGATTCGAAGTGAATAAGGAAATTAGCTAAGAATATTATATGGAAACGAATTCGAGCTATGACAACAACTATAATTTGTGAATGATCTACCAAAACCACATAAACTGACTTCTCTTCGTCTCTATAAGGTGAGTTGGGCCCCGAAGGGGTACGGGTTATATTCTGTAAGTGTTTGGTCGCTTTTTGGAATTGGTACCATAGTAAAATAGAGATTAGAAATCAGGAAAAGTGTTGATAAATTTGGTAACATATAACAGATTTAATCATGGATTACAACAGAAGCATTAATAGAGTCATATTATACGTGTTTCCTTAAAAGATGATCACATTCTTCAGTGTTATACATGTACGATATACATGTAATGTTAGCTACTGTTACAGGCTTACAGCGTCAGGAGTGTGATATCTTTTCTGATATCTATTTATGTATTGATGTATATCAGTGATATATATCCTTTTACTGCATGCTATGGATATTATTGTATTAAAGAAGCCACTTTCAAACTTAATTCATCAGTGTTCGTTTGTATAAGATTGTATTTTTTTAGACTTGCAGTCACTTAGTCACGTACTCGTTATCCTATCTGCTGGTCTTAATTATATAAAATTCACACCAATACATCATAAGTGGTGTGAGTAAAGAATAGTAATTGACTTTTTAAAATATGTATTATATATTATGTCCAATATATTTAGGCTACATAAATTCTGGCACTAATTAGAACCATTACTCTTCACATGAAAATGCCTAGACCTCTGTAATTCAATAAATGACTAACTTAGTATCTAGTGAGGTTTGATTTTGATAAATGTGTTCAAAAACTGTGTAATTGTTATAAATTTGTGTTTGACAGAAAACAATTGGAACTAGTTTGATTTACATGTAGGCTTACACTGAAAGAATATGTACATGCATGTATACAGTATTTATCTATGTACATAACTGACATTTACTCCACATTTTCTTTATAGAATATATGGGACCTTCAACCAGATGACAGAAGTGCAAGATGTGATGGCAGCTCGCCCAAAAATAAAAGGGAAAAACAACTACATGTATCTCTGAGATCAAAACTGACAGTAAAAAATATAGTCTGTTTGTAATGTACCCATTATGAACCAGAAAGAAATTATTTTCAAGAAGGAAGGACAGAACAAACCTAGCATAATTCTTTACTATTATCACCAGGATATTTTCAAATTATTCATTTCTTCTTCACACAAATGAAAAAAGGAATAATAATGATTATTGCATGTTTACACACCTAGTGTGTATAACTTTTGAATAATTTATATGGGACAAGGATGTAATTCTAATTTATGAACAATAAACCAATTAAAATAATATATGTCATTTGTCTGAGTTGTTTAATTATGTAGTGTTCATTTCAGAAATGTTCAAATACAGAAAATAAATAGCAAACAAGACTGGAGCTAGATCAAAGGTTATTTGGGTCAAAAGTCAGTGTCAAATCTCAAGATATTGGCTCTATAGATATACATATATCCCTATGTGTAATAAAAAAAATCTTGTTGTGTAATACACAGATTGCACATATATATATAAGAATATCCATATATCTGTAGAGACAATAGCCTGTGGTGCCTGTTGTTAAATTGCATTATTCATTTTTGACTATTTTAAGTTGCAAAGTTTTGATTGATTTAGAATGGAATAGACTGACAATAACTTCTAATTAGTCCAGGTCAATCAAGGTCTAATACATGTACAAGCTCTTAGCAAATTCACAACTTCACATAATTAGTGTTTGAAGCAAGATCACACTAAAGGAATTAGGATTGCTTGAATATATAAAGATAAACTATCAAAATACAACTAATAAAGTTGGATTTTTCACCAGGTTAGACTATATACATACTAAAAAATGAATTTTACTGCAATTACTCTGATGACATTATAATCACATGCTATGGTCAGCTTATTTGCTACTGGATGCTATTTTGAACTCCAGTCATTTTTCTATTGACTTAGAATTCAATGCACAATATGTGTACATGACACTACAATGCATATGAATGTGCTATTTGTGCATGAATATGATTGTATAAGAAACATCTAGGTCTTTTATTATGCATGTTTCTGATTAATTTGATTCAGAGGCAAATTCACGGCTGGACATCATATTATATGGTAGCTATATGGTTCATTGGCAAGCTATCATGTGCATGTACATCACAAATTTAACTAAGGGAGCTGTCTTCATTATCTACACAGAAAATATATACATAATTGCATGTTAGACATTCAGAACTTTTAACACACATTAAACCGCCTTATTGCAACCTCAACCCCATTTTTTTTTTTTTTTTTTTTTTAATTTTCTGTAATCCTTGAAATCATATAACCAAATGTTTATAGTTTCACCAGAAATTTATCATCATGTTTTTAACGAACATGGAGCTTTTCCAACATAAATATCAGAAATATACATAAAATAACATGTATTAAGTTTTATACTGGTTTATGGCGGTACATGGTGATTATTTAACTAATAGATATGTCTACACATATGACATTGAACAAAAATGCATATATTTTACTTGATTTATTATTATATTTCATTTGGACCTTTATAAAACAAGTTATATGGTTATCCAAGGCAAGTCAAATATCGTCTGAGATATTTATTTTAAAAAAATATCACCAGAGTAGAAAACCATTTTCGTCTCTATATAGTACGATGTGTCTTGTCTATTTCATTATTTATCAACACCATTATTTATATATCTGGTACATTTTTGTACAATTTATTATCTTGTCTAGTACGTTGTATGGTATCGCAACACGTATTTTATACGAAGTTTAAATACCGTTCCCACAAAAATCCCTCCGGTGGCCCCAGGAAATTAGGCAAAGCATATATAGTCAACCGATAGCCGTATAGTAAACACTCAAAATGACCGAATGGAAGTATTGTTTACACGACGTTAATGTATATATATTGTTCTGAGGGACTCTTTAACTTCATCACATAACAAAACATTCACTTGTTCATGATAAGTAACAAGATCTTCCGTAGAAGTTCCTGCTAACATGAACGACACACTTTTGACTGGGCACGCCATTTCGTTTGGTCTGGAAAGTCACGTGATCGTCTACGATTGAAAATGCATATTCAAACACTCTGGATATCGAATTTTTAATCATTAATTTCTTTTGAACTCGGGACTTTTTGGATGTGTAATTAGGGGAAAGTTGATAACTTTTTATAATATATGTACCCTAATTTTCTTTTGTTGATTTACGGACCCTGAAAGATACGGATTATGCGGCTTTAAACTATCTTCCTATAGATGGCATCTGTGGTCTATATAGATGCCAGAGCTTTGCAGACAATCTTCATAATGCGCGCTAGCTCTGGCATCTATATAGACCATGCATAATTGCCATAGGAAGATAGTTTAATGCTTATATTTATAATATCAACTCAGTTTAGGGTCTCTGCATTAACATTGTTAAAGCTAGACCAGGAATACCGTTTATCAACGGCAATTTAATCCACAATATGAAACAGCCATTTTGACGGTGATCAGTTGACGTCACCACGTCAACATTAGTGACGTCACAATGGTCGCGTTTTGGGTGTCAGTTATACCTTCATGTACTTCACTTTGTCTTGGTTAGTCTATATAGTAGAAGTAACAAGTAAATGTAAATATTTTAACACAAATCCCGTTGTCTGCATACAATCTTTATAATAAAATCTGTATGTATTCGTCGTAGATCCGCGATGTCAGTATTGATTTGTTGTACTATCTGGTACTTTGAAGCCTCTGCTGTTATTTCACACTTGGCTTTTTAATAATGTTGGTTGTAACACAGTAGCTGAATGACTTTGTTTTGATCGAGCGTTTTGGCCTTCTTTTTATTATGAAGTCTTGGACTTGGAATGCTGGCACCAACCCCTCAACCACTTTATATAAAAGTCATAGTTTCTTGAAAATAACATTAAAACCCACCGAGAAAATAGTTATCTTGTTGACGTCGTGACGTTACGAGGCGACATGAGTATATTGCATTGGATAAAATAGAATTACACCTAGTATAAATGCATGAGAAAAAATGTTTTATTCATTGGCTCCAAAATGCTGACAATTATATAATTACTTATGAACCGGTACTGCAATTAGCAAATTGCGCATCCATGCACTTGAATATGACGTTTGTATCGAAACAATTTAATTTTAAAAATCATTGATAGGTTCGTGTTCATTGCAGTGTGGTACTTACGGAAACATAATCTGACGGCCATACCTGTTCCGGAAGTGACATTCGAGGAAAACTCATCCACTGAGGAATGTCACGATAAACCGGAAGTAACAACAGTGGCTTCATGTCAAACTGACACAAGAAATTACTCTGAGGAAGTGGAGAGGATGAAGAAGAAGCATGGCAAAGAAATCCGAATGATAAATAGAGAGATTCGAATGATGCGCAGACGATACTCGGAAAAAGGTAACAACATGTAAACCTAAAATGTATATACAAACCAGGGGCGTAGGAAGCGGGAGGGGGGGGGGGGGGGGGGGGGGGGGGATGTCTTTTTGCCCCCCCCCCCATTTTCGCCGACTGAAATTTTCTAAAAATGCTTATTTGAAAGAAAAATGGGTCCTCCTGCATATTTTTCGTACTTCATTCCAGAAAATTTTCCGCTGCGCGGCGCATTTCTTAAAACGTTCAAGCACATAATGTCAAACCTTAAATAGTAAAAATTCAATACACACAAACTAGACTAAAAATGTCCATCAAGGGATTCTATGTACTATTTTAAAAAATGTCTCTTAAAAGATCAATTTGTTTATATGTCTTAGCGAGACAATTAATTCATTTTTTTATGTTACACAACAATGTGCCGATGGTGTGAAGCCGGTATATTCAGATCGAGTAGGGTTGCATAATGTTATGACGACACAATTATCATTTCTAAATGCAGGTAGCTTTAAATCGAAAAATTACCATGTTAAGAACGCTTTATAATCATTAAAATTTATCGTAAAACTCATCTCAGCCATTCTAAATCGTAATTTTTTTCCCGGGGGAGACCCCCGGACCCCCAAAACACCAAAATCTCGCGCTTTCGGGCGATCGCAAAATTATCAAAATACATAAAACTCATCCCGGGGGTCACCCTCAGACCCCTAATAAAACACCAAAATCTCGCACCTTCGACGCTCACACGCTAATTTGGCCAATTTGCGTATTCGTTAATTTCCTTTTAGCGACTCCATTTTCTATAAATGTGTACAAGGATTAAATTTAGTGATATATGAAAAATGTATATAAAGCATACATGGTTGGGAGTTGAATTAATCTCCTCCTGTAGGTGCGGCGGGGGGGGTTGGTTTACAAAATATTGAGGATCTTTGCCCCCCCCCCCCCAATGACGTTTCATCTTCCTACGCCACTGCAAACACTAGTTTATCTTCTCATAGGGACAATGGGACTATTTCAGGTACCACGTGATACCCGAAAACGTTTGTGCGGAACTAGTATCACCAAAGGTAATGGAACGCAATGTATATTGTTCCCGCTGAAATGACGTTAGCGCAAGATATCTTCTTTTAACGTCATTCATTCCATCACCAACAGAAACAATAGCCCCCACAAATGTTATCAGATATTATATGGTACGTGAATAAGTCCCATTAGGTATAAGGTGTCCACAGGTACCACTTCTGTATAGCGTGGTCGAGGCAACCTTAAGTTAGCATTTGGTGTAGTTTTTTATGACATGCAGGGTAGTTAAGACTTTAAATGTTTATAACATTTAACATTTCTTAAGTATTATATAGAAATATTCTGTTCATTATAGTGACAAAAGCCCGCGACCTGGTGAAGGAAACCGACGCTCGTCTCTCTAACCTCCAACTCAAGGTACCTCAGCTGCTCAAAGAGAAATCCTCTCTTGAGGACGAGAAAGAGGCCATTGAAAAACAACTACAGGAAGAACGATTACGTCACCAGGAGCTCAGGTCAAAGTTCAATAAACTCCACAGTCAGATGGCCAACCCTCTGATAGCCAGTGGGAACTATATAAGCTATCACTAGAACTGGGGATACTTTTAGTATTCAGACTGAAACAGAACTATAAGGTTACTTTGTTAGCCAGAGATATACTAATAAAATGTGATGAAAAAAATGAGAAACGGCAATATACACATCTCTTGGTTAACGGAGAAGAAATAAGCTTCAAACATCCACCCCTGAATACCACTACTGATCGGAATAAAGATATACATGTAATATATACCTAACTCCTCATGATTGTCCCGCTGTTAGTGCTCCTGATATTTTCACTCGGGTGCAGAATACGACATATATTTTCTCCATAAAACCTTTTATTCCGCTCTGAAAATGTAATTATTGGAGGATATTCCTTGTTTCTTGATGAGTAACAGTTAAATTTCATCGAGTGTGGTGAACATTATCAAAGAAAGTTTCGGTGAGTTTTCACCTCACGAGATGAAACATAATTGTTATTCATCAAAAGAAAAAAAGACTATTCTATGTACTAGATGTTTACGTCACTGTTCTGTGTATTAACTAACCCAACTGATATTTATAATAGATAATACATGTGTTTTAAACCAAAAAACGGGAAAGATGCACATAGTATTATAGTTTTGGTTTGATATTTCAAAAAGTTATTCCCGCCAAAACAATATTTTGACTGTAAATTCTGATGGATCATTATTGAGTGAAAATATTAAAACTGATATTTTCACCCGAGTGAAATATACCACATACATTTTCACCATGAAATTTTATATTTCATTCTGAAAAATGTAATACATAGAGGACATTCCCTGTTTCTTGATGAATACCAGTTATATTCCACCTCACGATTATTCTATTTATAACATTGTTTTTCTCGATTCCATTTGCTGAAAACCATCATTAGTTCCGCCAAAGGTTATTCTGCCATTGCTTTTCACAGAGTAATTTGCCCTTGCGATTATTACGGCGTATTTTTGTGAGCATAGCGTCATTTTCGCACACAAACTCAATCAGGTAACAATCAAAATGATATTTTCACTGTCAACTCTGCATTCTGATTGGTCAAAAGCGAGTGAAAGTATCAAAATCGAGGTGTATCGCTATCTATATTTCACCGTGAAAAATGTAATAAAATAAAATAGTTAAATTTTATACGTGAAGCAAGAATGTGTACCTGTGGAACACTAGTGTGGCCACCAGACTCTAGAATTGAATTAAAAAAAAAAAAACATCACTTTAATGTGGCTGGATAAGTTTTGTCCCCGAGGCAATCTTATCAATGACTTAATGTCTAGTGGTCAGTCTATGGAACACATGTGTCTAGTACAGAGGCTTATTCAGTAGCTGATGCCAGGGTCGGTGATAACCCGACTTGACTTTCGCTGAAACTTTTGGTGCAGATCTCACGTCAAAACTGAAGTTCACGCACTGCGCCACCTGCTGGATTATCGCAGTTGCGTCTCTTCCATTTTCGCAATAGTCAACCAATGGAAAAACTCGTATCAGTGATCTATGGATTGATAAAATGTCTGCGCACTTTGAAAAAAAGACATGTGGTATGTGCATGCGAATGATTCAAAATACCAAATATAAGCATTTGTAATAATTAGTAATTTGTTCGGACACCAATGTTTGTGTTTCGTGCTGCTTCAGAGACCAATTTTTATCACGAGATCGAAGTCTCTCCTCGCATAATTTGTTTAAATTTGTGAAACAGAAATCACACACGTATTTACGTTTCCTCTGTTTGAAAAGAAAAGTATCAAATTGCTTCATTTAGCTGATCTGAAACATAACTCACTAAATAAAAATTGAGACTTCGCTGGAAGCTGTTGTTAACATAAAACAAGCGTTTTTATTGGTCGCCTGAATTTGAACCTAGCCGCATGTTATCAGAATTTGAAAGCAGTAACTTCACTTTTGACGTGAGATCCGCCAAGCGTTACAGAGAGAGTATTGTACTGAATTCCCTTGTCTAGCGAAGTTGATGATAACCAAGCTTTAAAAGACAAACGTTGGATCTAATTCAAGTTTTATATTTAATACAACAGAATTTTGATGTCCCATTAGAAATTGCAATTATTTAGTTTCATCGACAACAGACAAGTAATTTGATATTAAGTTTATTTTATAACATATAAATATGTACTCATAATACAACATCAATGTAATCTAATGTTGGCCCTATAGTGGATAGCGGATGCAACCAGCATCCGCTCTCAATGGCAGATACCTCTACGTAAGTTGAAAAACATGAAGCAAATAAAAGCCACAAAAATAATGCCATAAATTAATGCAATCTGATGTGAAAAAAAGCAGTTACAATCAGAAGATTTCATTGGACGTTTCACTTTTATCATTCTTTCATTTTTAAAGTTACTTCCCTTCTCTTCGATTGAACATTTCCTAAATCCCAATACGTGATCACTTTGGATGCACCAATCGTTCCAAAGAGAATGATATCTCCGTTTCACAATACAACGAAACAATATCACATGCATGGTGGTTCTGAATTAGCTGCCTCAGAATCGGTTCGTTGCGCTAGACTGCTCTCAGGAATACTTAATTTTCCATTACTACGCGTTGAAGCCTGTTAGTCGTGTTCGCAAATCGTATACAGCAATGTAAAAAAGTTATAATCAATCAAAATAGGTTTTTATCTTCATAGTTCTCCTTCATACAGCAAGCCTAAAAAGTAAAGATAAGATACGGTTGAGTGTAGCTAACCTTTACTAGTAGAGCACAAAATTAAAAGAACAAGGAAATTAGTAGTAAATTATATCTTTATACCAATTTATATATGGATTGGTCCAGATGTTTTTTTTTCATATTTTGAATGATAGATTTGGTCTTATATTAATGTGATATAGAGAGATGTGATAGAAAGTAACGTTACCCGCTATACAGGCTGTCATGAAGCATGCTACGTTGCCGGCAATCATGGCCCGCACGACTACTTGTGATAGGTCGCTTTTCCGAGACGGCGCCATAGCGCCAAGAGCGCCCAGCATTATACCGATGGAGGATATGTTGGAGAAGCCACACAGGGCGTATGTTGATATGACAACAGACCTCTCCTGTAAAACATGTTCGCTAGAATAAAATATCATACTCATTACATTTTAAATGGGACTAATTCACGTACCACGTTATACTCAGTCCCCGATAACGTTTGTGCAGGACTAGTATCCCCAGTGGTGATGGAACGTAACTATTTGTAATCTTTACGCGATAACGTCATTTGACGTCATTTCATCACTAATAGGAACAATAGTCCCCCACCAAGGTTATCGTGATACGTGAATAATTTGTTTGATTAATCTGATGAAAGGGATAATTAAAGATATAACATTTAAAACCGTATGTCTATCAAAATACGGAAGAGAAGTCTTTGTTTTATTTAATTGCACCACTTCATTCATGCATGTAGTATATTATCAAATGTGAGCATAACTTCAGTCTCCTAAAATGATGTAATAAAAAAGATAAATCACAAACAACCACACAAACAAACTCGCTTAATTTCTTGCAGTGGTCTGGGTCTATACCAAAACCTACCTCATCAGTAATAGACTTTACTTACTGATAGAACGCCTCCTACAAGTGTTATATTTAGATCATCATAAACAATGTCTCCATTGACGAACCGCCAGGTGGCATTCACTACACCGGAAGTGACGTTTGTGTTGTTACTATTGGCTAGACCCTCATACCATGTGAGATTCTCTGCATTTTTAATATATGTGGAGAGCGCAGTGTATGCTACGAATTCGTTGATGAATGTCTTGATTCCAACCAGTTCAGCAACCTTTGGACAATCTTTAGTGTCAACACCCATCAGGAAGGCAAGAGGCCAGAAGACATAGGAACAGATGAACTGGATTAAAATATACCAAGGAGTAATCATAAAATGTCTTATCAATGACACTTTACTTGATAATATCCAGAGGAGCCAATGCAATAACATACAGAATAGATTGAAGCAAAAAAGATTACCGACAACAGCAATGGCCTGTCTTAATGAAGAGGTGATCCGAAGATTTGACCACAGCCTGTGATATTTTATATATTTTAGAAACATATAATATGAATAACCCCTTTTAACGTTTTGATGTTGAGTTTTCTTTTTTTCTTTTGGCTATTGCAGCTATAGACAAATGGGTTACAGACAAATTTTAATGATTTATTTACACTTTTTTTATTTTCAGACACAAATTCAACTTTTCAGATGAAGACCACTTTCCAACACATCTGAAGTAATACGGATACGTTGGAGACAATTAACACGATTTCCATATCAATTTATCATCAATTTTAGGAATCGTGTATTTAGCTATCTGAAATGCCTCAAGAAATGCTATAAATAATCAAACAAATGTTCTTAATGTTCATTGTGATTTACCTCAAATGTAAGCTCATCACCTGGTTCTTCCATTCCCACTCGATGTCCAAGCCATCTAAGTGTAGCGTTGACGAATTCCAGTAGTGAGACGAAGGCGATCAAATTCACCGCGACGTTAGCCACAAGTTTGATAGACTGTGATGCACCCGAAGAGGCTGCCTCCACGATGTTTCGCTCTGGTCTACAAGTGACACAAGATCAACGAGTGTTGAATACCAAACGACTGCCACAGCCCAATGGATTCAGGTAAGTAGTTTACGATAGAAATATCATAATAATCCAATGCAATTCTTAACACAATTACTAAAATATTCATAACTAGTTTTGGGATGGTGTTTAAAAGTATGGAAATTTTGTTCCTTTTCCTTTAAAGGGCTTTCCGATATTAAATGTGTAAATTTCGACCTACCAGAAAGGTGCAATATGCATGAAACAACGGAAAACACAACGATTCCGTTTTTTAAGTCTACGTGAAATGGTAATCAAGATATACATTTGTTATATAACGGGTTTCAAATAGCAATAGTCCCCAACTTTATCCTATTAAAATACTTTCAATCACTTTTGTGAAAATTAGAAAGTTAGTACTTCGTTACATTTTGTGCGGTTCATTGTCACTGGCTCATTCTCAATCATATTGCTATAGTATATTGGCTTAAGTTTGACTTCAAATCGGTTTAATTGTTCATTTCTTCATGAGTATTCGTGGAAATCCTTGATACATTACTTAAGCTACACGGATTATCACAGTTCGCAAACAAAATTTATTTCATAACCCGATGAAATTAAAAAATAGTGACTTCAATGCTTATTATTAATTTTCCAAGCTACGTTATAAAATGAAATATGTTTACACGTACGATTCCATTGATTTTTCCTAGGGATTATTTTGCCAAATCAATATGCAGCGTAAATGTTTCTATTGCGACGTCACGATAACGTCGGATTTCCGCGCCATTCCCGAATATTTTTTCATCGTGGAATGCAAAAAATGAATAGGCCAATCAGAAATCCAGAAACAAAGAAAAAATATTTACAACGCTTTTTACAATATTGCTTAAAGTATACAGTTGTAAGTTGGTAATAATCTTTTAATCAGTAATCCTTTTAGTCCTGTTCACGAAAATTGTTTTTATATATATTTAAAACCAAATAGGAGACCAACCCTTTTGACATTTTGTATACATCAGTAGGTTTGATCCTTGTCTCCTCTGTCTCTGGGTAGAACAGCTTAGCCATGGCGAGAGCTGCCGGGGCCGACATAACGGACGCAGACAGAAGGTGATTAGCCGGGATCTGGATTATTAAAGTTACATGTGTATGTATAAAGAAAACACCCTCATACTGGGAAAATCACAAACATTCAGCAGATTAACTAAACTAACACAGTATTAATGTATTTTGTCACTGTATCTCGCGGATTTGAATGATTTACCGACGCAAACTAAATTGCACAGTTTTTTATTGGTTTAACGCCCAAATATCAGCCAGGGTCATTTAAGGACGTGTCATGTTTATTGGTGTAGGAAAGCCGGAGAACCATGAGAAAACCACCGACCAGCGGTCAGTACCGGGCAACTTAGCAAATTGCACAGAACACCGGAGAAGTCTATATCGGAATGACACTATAATCAAATATAGTTTGAGATAGCTTCTCAGTCAAAGAACAGAAGTTTTAAAAATTTGAGCTTAACATTGGACGCTATGGTATATATGGTACCGGGATACTTACAAAGTTGTGGAATCAGCTTCACGCATGAAACTTCAAAATTATACTAAATTTACCGATTAAAATGTCACACTTTTAGATTGATACAATTAAAGTAAACACGAGGGCGTTGACCTTTCTTTGTCCTCGGTGGCGTCACTATCGCATTACCATCTTAGCCAGCGTGAAGATTTTTGTGTGTGTCTAATTAAGATTATCCATAATCTTCAAGAATTCTTTCAATTTCCCTCCCATCTTTCCCGCCCCTTTTTTCGTATCTATTTATTCCTTTTATTGGATGTGATTGGGCAGGTTATATGGTTTACGAATATATTCTCTTATCAACAGAGACTATTTTTTTCACAAGCCTATGTTGTATTTTGTAGTTTTTAATTTTAGCCTATTTTGTACCCGCCTATTTTGTACCCCATCTTTGCTGTTTAGTTCAAATATTTGTTCTCCAATCTTATTTTTATTGATGTTTATCAATAACCCATGATGTTATTCTATCAAACTTGAAATATTGGAGAAGTCATTAATAAATGACATTTAACAACAAATATTGTCTCCATTATTATTCCTTTGAGTACAGCAAACATAGATTCGGTCACTTTGCTCTCTGTTACGAAACTGAGATGACATAAAATACGTTTGCCGGGATCTGGATAGCGACGTTACAAACGTATGACGTCACAGAAGGGATAGTCTACGTTAAATATGCCTACGGTCACAGCACAGTAGCTATTAAGCCATATAATTTACCCGGAACATTTCTGCAGTATACCCTAATCTTACGCAATTTTACATGCTTGATCCCAACGTCTGTGGATCTCTATGCCTATGACTAAGATGATGCTTATATTGTTACAAGATAAAGTTACAAGAAGAAATACCTCTCAATTCTGTGAACACATTTCTACGTAATTTTGCACCGTCGCCATGTAGGATATGGATAACTTCAGTTGCCCTATTCCGTAACCCCTTATATTAGTGAGATAATAAAGAAAACAAATATGAAATTGAACAGTCTTTATAGATATACTAGTTTCATGCGGTAAAATTGTCATCAGTACCACGCTTAAAGAGATATTGATTAAACTTGCTGGCTTGACCTCGTCCTCGTTACGTCTATCTCAGCAAGGACAAACACGAGGAATAGGCTTCAGGGATGATATGGCGTTGTTCTGAAAGTGACCCTCAGACGACGTTCCGTTGAAAGTTCCTCTGGTGAAGAGGTACTAGGGTCCTTGATAATTGATGTCACGATAGGCTACCCAGCTACAAGAATAAAAGGAATATAAATCAAACAATTAGTATCACTACACAAACATTCATGTTATAAAATGGATATGTTCTTCAGCAATTTAAGGGAAAGGAAAATTATTGCATGATAAACAGTTGATGTAGTAAATAAACATATAAGCCAATTCGGGTGGTGTGGGGTTACAACGCCCACAAAACGGCGATGACGTGAACTCTGAAACGGAAAACTATATATTCCTACAGCTATTCAAATTAAGTGATTTGATTTTAGAGCGCATTTAAATAAACAAATATTGTATCTAAATCCATATTTTGTGTATACACTTACGCTCCGCTCTCCACGATCACCGAAGTGATGGTATCCTGAAAGTTCGTTCCGACGAGGTTTGCGTCAGCTTTCTTAAATGTTTTCTGTTGTCCAGTATATGATGACCCAGTGCCATCTCTGGCTTTTCTGTGAAATCCTACAAGACAAATATCAAAATTATATTTCCATATTATTGTTAACTGCGTGGTTTATAAGAGATTAAGTACAAAACATACTTCGATTACGACTACAAACACAATATTTCTATACTTACATTATCAGCATATGAAGCAATTCTAAGTAACTTTGTCCTAATTTCATGAAAGATCGATTCTTTTTTTCATTTATATATATCTATGTATATAAGTAAAAAAGAACCATGTCCATGTGATGGTAGATAAGTAAAAAAGAACAAAGTTGTGTTTTCTTTTTATGTATATGGAAAGTTGTGTTTTCTTTTTATGTCTATATATATATATATATATATTTTTTTTTTTTTGCAAATTATGGTGAACACAAATTAAGGACGTGTTAGGAGATTAAGTTATAATTTCTCATTGTCAATCAATTAACCAGTCATTGTTTTCTGACGCTGGTTATTACATCACGTCATTGTGGTTTTACCAGCAAAACGCTTTATAGTATCAGATAGTGGTGACGAAATAAGCCGGTCATAAGCTACGCGTATTCAGACAGTTTGCAATCAAAATTTCTTTCATACCCCGATGAAATTAAACAAAAATAGTGATATCAATGCTTAAGAAAACCCTCGCTATTTTATAACCATTGACACCACGTACAGATATGCCTTACTTACCACTTCGATTGGTTTGAGAGATGTCGTACAAAACTTGGGTAGATTTACAGTTTGTCCCTCCCAAACCACATAGATATTTCCTCCAAGGTTGCTCTCCTTGTAAAGCACCCATCTGTAAAATATTGAAAATTATACGAATGAATTAAAGAAAAACACACCGAATATCAACCAACACAGTGCAACACACTTTAACAACAAAGAAAATTATCCCTGTCAATTAAATGAAGCTCAGTGTTCAGAAGCAGTGATGAACGCCGTAGATGACATATTTTTGTTTCGATTTTTAATACAATGGTTTAGAGTTTTATCATACATTGGTATTTCTACATATGTATCAATGTAAATATAAAGCCATAATAAGTCAACATGTCAATTAAACGAAGCTCAGTGTTCAGAAACACATCAGAAGTGATGAACACCGTAGATTACATTTTTGTTTCGATTTTTAATACAATGAAATGGAATACAATGTAGTGTTTTAATTTAAAGCGGACAGAAAGCATGCAGATTAAATATATTATATAATCAAATAGGTAAAACGAATAATCGAAACTGTTAATATTAACAATCATGTTAAAATCAGGATTGTCCTAAACATTATATATTTTCAAAATAATCAAAATTACTATTATGTTTGAAGCAGTTCCTTTGGTGAGAAAAGTTAGAGAGAACACCCAGTAAGAGAGCACCCAGATCTCAGTTTATGAGAACAGTATATTCAGTTGATGCAATGTTGTACACGGAATAATTGAAATAAATGATATCTTGAATCATATTAATTAATTACTGAAGTGGCTAAGTTCTATTTATTCCACTACGCGCTTCATTTGTTTTTGATAATTGTTTTATATAATCGCTACCATCTGCAATATTCATATCAACTCTAAATATCCATATTATACCTAAAAAAACTTGAATAATCATATCATGCTAAGGTAGTTATACATTCTTTTAAGATCTCGAAAGGTAAAACTAATAAGAACAAAAATGTTTGATAATGAATGTCCAATTTAGTCGATATCGCAAATATATGGTTTATTAAATTCCGAATGAATACATATGTCTTTAAAAAGAAAAAGAAAAAAAATGGTACTTACTAAAGGTGTAACAGCGGATGGAGCACTCATTTTCGTGATCAGGTATGATCAGACAGCAAACAAAGGATTTTGGTATATTTAGCTCTCTAACGGCTACCAGCAACAACCAACAACTTGTGCTTTCTTAGGTGCGGTGTGGTGTCCGTTTGGTAGTGGCCCTTTATATACCTTAGCTTGTTAGCCACGGGTATATATCCGGGACGCTGGAAATAAGGAAACACATGTGGACGGACAATGATTGTTCGACAAAAATGAACAGTCCCTTTGGAATCGAGTGGGTATTAGAACTTAAAAACTTGCCACAGATCTTAATATTTTGATGTACATTTGTAAAAACAATCATGCAACATTCACATATCTGAAAAAAGAAATAACGAAGTTTCAGTAACACATTCATTCTATTTTTGTATTTTAATTTTGTTATATGATATTCAATAATGTAGATCAAGTTAATGATTAAATATAAATTATTAGAAAATAAATGAAGCTAGAGTAATTTATTAATGCCATTTGATTAGAAATTTACATTTTCATTATCTGAGGCACTGGGTGAATAAATCTGTGTATATCTATACAACTATAGAAACATCCAATACTTCGATAGCAAATTAAATTACACATCGTTACATGTCTATATTTGTAATTCTAAAATACAACACAGGAAATGGTGAATTAGATATAGAGTTACATGTACTTGTTTTAAAATTTGGAATTTCTTTTTCTGTGTTAAAAGTATACGTATCTTTTAATTATTGAAAGTTGTTAAACCATATGCCCAAGATTAGGTAACCTTTGTTAACGAAGAACATTCATATCCGGCTCGTATAGAAATACAGTTGATAACATATTTACCTGAGACAAAGGGTTATCTCTGAACGTCAACATTTTTGATTTAGTTTGTTTTAACAGCGATTATGGTTTTTTCCAAATGCCAACACTTATATTTACCTATATGAGTTACCTGTTGATACTTATTTGCATGTGTTTTCATTAATTTTTATTTCAATAAGTGTTAAGAATTAATATCTATGGAAATATATAACTTAGAATTGATGAATGTAAGAAAATTAAGTCCATGATGATTTGATTATTAGTTTCAGGGAATTTCAGGATTTCCATGATGTATGTAATCTCTGGCCTCATTCTCATTTGCAACTTATTGAAACAAAAACAAAAACAAAAAACACTTCTATATCTAGTTTACATGGAAACAACTTTCTCATTCTGCAAAATTAAAAATAATAATTCTTTTTTAACGTAATGTATAAAAAATTTTTGAAATAATATAAGCCATTTTGCCTGTTGAACGTGATGCTTTTTTCAACAAATTTATTTTATAAGTGACCTTTATAATCATAGTACATGTAGCATCTTTGTTAAGTACCTACAAAGGAGTTGGTCTATTTATGATTTCTAAATCTAAATTATTAAGTGTACTTGACTGAACCTTTTAAGTTAAAAGAGCAAAATATTCTAAAAGAATTTGTGTAGGAAAGATAAGTTAATTTACGGTATTGGCTATAGGATGCACCATATATCACAATGATAACACTTTCTTACTTTTTAAGATGGCGTTTCATGATCAGTGTGACATTACAATGTAAATGTATTTTAAAAGACCTCAACAGAGAAGTCATGATTGAATCCTTGTGATAGTGATTGAAGCAGAAAATCACCCAATAGTTAAAATTGTTACCTGTTTTAAATGATATTATTTGTGCAATTTAGATGGAAATAGCGTCAATTTCTTTCCTATAGTTGATTTTCAGTTAGACATTGTTACAAAATACAAATTGGGGTATGTACCATAATCATTATTAAGACAAATCAAGGATTCTAAGCACAAACAGTCAAAAATCATTATAACGTGACGCTACCCAAATTTGAACGCAGGGCAACTGTCAAGATGATCACTCAGTCACCATTCTAGGGTAACTGTCCAGAGGGTCACCCAAACACCAATCTAGGGCAACTGTCCAATTGATAACACAGTCACCATTTTAGGGCAGCTGTCCATTTGATCACTCAGTCACCATTCGAAGCTACTTATACACGGGATTAAACCGGGTTTGTCTCAAGCTCTCTGCTTCAAAAATCTTGATTCATGCACACGTTAGAAATTTTTCACAATCATCTTCGAAAAAAATCCAATTGGGGTAGCGTTACGTTATATTTTGCATATTAACGTCTACGGTGCAGTAAAATGTGTACATATAGTCAAAAGATGAAGTCTAGGTGTGGTATTCAATTTCATTTCATATTTCTATAGAGGTACATGTATTAGTAAGTGTAAATTTAATCATGCATGGATGTTTCATCTAATTCTGCATAAGGTATGAAGATAATTATTTTCACAGTGCATAAATTTATGTTTGTCTGTCTATTTGAATGATTCTAACAGCCTAATTTATCAACCTTATGGTTTTAACTATATTACCGAAGAAAGAAATAACATGGACAAATTTTCGCCAAATTACGGCACACTCGCTCCTAGTAGTCAATCAGAGAGCTTGTATCAAATCAACAGACAAACACTACACAACACAACACCACACAACAACACATCACACAACACAACAAAACACAACAAAATAACACACCAACAACACAACACCACACAACAACACATCACACAACACAACAAAAGATACACAACATCACACAAAATAACGCCACACAACACAAAAACGCATTACACTAAACACAACATCACAGAACACAAAACCACACAACATAAGAATACATTACACAACAACACGACACAATATCACAACAAAACATCCCACAACACAACAACACACAACACAACACACACACACGCAACAACAATACAACACCCAACAACAACACAACAACACTCAACAACACAACACAACATCACACAACACAACATAACACAACAGCACATCACACAACATAACACAAGAACACACCACACAAACACGCAACAACAACACAACACCACCTAACAACAACACACAACACCACAACAACACAACATAAAAACAACACAACCACAACACACAACCACGCAACAACAATACAACACCACCCAAAAACAACACAACACAATGATACACAACAACACAACACACGACAGTATCACACTCCATTACAGAACACAAAATCACACAACAAAACATCACACAACAACACATCACACTATACAACAACACACAACACAACCACACCACAACACACAATACAACAACAATACAACACCACCTAACAACCACAACACCCGACAATAACACAACATCACACAACATAACGCAACAACACATCACAAAAACATCACATAACAACACATTACACAAACACGGAACAATTAAACACAACACAAACACAGCCACACAGCATACAACAACGCACAACACACCAATATCACACGACATAATAACATTACACAACCACACAAAACAACACAACACACAACAACACAATAACACACAACATCACACAACCACAAAACAACACAACAACACAACACAACACAACCATACGCAGAACACAACATAACTGATCCATACGCAGATATATAATACATGTATTCTTCTATTGCAGGGAATAAATATATATTAACAATTACTGACTACCTGACAAACGTAAAATCGTCGAAAATATAATCATAAAAATCATTAAGAAACAAATTAATGATATCCCATTATTATAGTTTTGTAACACTATCCACTGGTACTCGGACGTGAACACCACATAGTGCAATCTTTTCAAAAGATCATCCGTTCATTTTTCAACAGACCTGCCGTTGAGAATTGACCCTAGACACTATCAATTTTCAACGGCATGTGCAATTTTCAACGGCATTCGGGGTCCGTTTTCAACGTTGAAAACTGACCCGAGGTCAATTTTCAACGGAGGTCCATTTTCAACGTTACACCTGCATGAATCAAGATTAAGATTAAAATTATAGTCAAGGTAATACAAGTCACATATACTACATCAGTACACTTGTTGTAGAACATCTTTACATCAAAGACCGATTGCCGCATGTTAAAATCAGTTTTTATTGTATGACCTTAATCACTCTTGAAGGTCACGGTAGTAAAATGTTGAATTATATGCTGAAATATCATTTTACATTAACACAATTCCTTTGAAACATCAGCTGAGCTCATGTATGGTATAAATGTATACGCTTACAATCGAATTACGTTGACATGAATTCAATGTCACAATGGTCAAATCTTGCCCCAAGAGCACAACATAGTTCAAGTTATATGTGTCGTAAGTTTCATACTCACGAAACAGGAAGAGCTTTTAATATGTTATCCACCACCAATAGTTACCAACATTTTGAGAATTGCAATATTTACAATGCATAGAGTTTAATTTTACAAAGTCAAATAAGTGTTCAAAATTAATTTTTGCGGTATATTTACTGCCTAAAAGTGATGATATTTGCCACTTCAGTGCAGAAGAATAAATACACACGGTCCGACCATGAAGCTAAGATGTGGTCTGCTATCTTATTTTACATGTTTACAATGGTATCAGTAATTATAAAGTGACCTTTTCACGTATACTCTCATCTAAACATACATAAACCATAAAGACAAGAGCTAATATGGTGCATAAATGATGTGTTGTAACGAGTGCCTATAAAGCTTCATGATTTTCATGGGATCTCGGCGCATTTACAATTTGGTGTATAATGGTCATTTTTTGCACATACATGTAGGTATATACTATGGAACGATGTTTAGAACAGTTTTTGTTTCAATGTCATATCATACAAATTGGCCGAGATATTAACTCATAAAAATTGGCAATTTGGTTATCAAAGTTAAATACGATTGCAACCGTTCGCCAAGATCATCTCGAGTTAAGTCTTTCTCACCATCATTTAACTTACTTACTAGTTACTGAAACCAAAGGTATAGAATTGCATAAGGACAAAAGAAAAATCATAATATAGACATATACATGTACATCGTTGTTTGAATGATGTTAGATCTGGTCGTTATTGAGACGCGCAGTGTTACGTGTTAATAACCACATATAAAATATATACAGAACTTGTTTATACAAAAGTGGCGGCTTCATTTCACATAAATCACTCAAAATGTTGAGGTTTCATTTATAGATACAGTATATCTTATTACCCTATCTTAGGCAGTGATCCGTTCAATGCACATATATGTTTCACAAAAAGTTATATACATTGTAATTTGTCCTCTATCTATGTTGCATTTATTGAATGTTGTAAATATGTTTCTGTACACAGTTTTTTTTTTAATTTGCTAATAATAAAGTTTGAAGTTTGAAAGTCCAGAGACACGACAGGTAGTGATCCATTCAGTTGATTTTATTGCATCATTTCCATTAAAGTGCAATTTAAAGAATCTTTTAAAACTTAGAAACCTTTAACAGACAACATCAACTAAACCACAATTATGGGCACTGTCTAGACCCAGTAGGTAGCTAAATCGACAAGTTTTGTCTGTCATTTTTCACAAAAGCTCTCATCTTAACATGCATAAAGCGTAAAGACAAGAACTAATATGGTACATACATTTGGATGATTTTCACGGGATCTCAGCGAATTTACAATTTGGTGTTTAATGGCCAATTGTCGCACATTCATGTAGGTATATACTATGGAACGATGTCTAAAACAGTTTTGAGTTTCAAGGTCATATCATAAAAAATGGCAGAAATATTGTCATCAAAATACTGTTATCAAAGTTAAATACACGATCGCGCCCGGTCACGAAGACAACTCGAAGTGCGTCCTTTTGGCCATGAAACTTAAGGGATTTACAAGACTGCATAAGGACAAAGGACAAAAATTTTGAAGAATGATGTGTTTTCACGTTTTGAAAATATTGATATATAATCGTTCTTATGATACTGTTAGATTAGGCCGCCACTGAGGCGCACAGTGTTACGTGTTTATCACTAAATATTCTGTAAAATATACAGAACTTGTTTATACAAAAGCGGTGACTCTATTTCACTTTACACACAATACAATGAGGCAAGATTATATTCCAATTGTTTGATTACTGATACATCTATCTAATTCAAAAGCAATTAAATCCTAATATGAAATTTACAAATAAACCCTACAATCTAAACTATGACTAAATAACCTAACATCTGGCTTCTTGGGAGTTACTCGTATGACTACAGATATACTTGTTATATAGGAAGACTTCTACCCTTAATTTCACCAGGGGTGACCCATCTGGTATCAGGTTATACTTTAGAAATATTGCAGTTAGACTTCTACCATCCATTTAGGGGTGACCTTATTTACCAGGGGCGGATCCATCTGGTTTGAAGTCAATTTTCCTACCGGGGACCTTGTTTACCGTGGGCGTCCCCACCGGTATCAGGTACCAGGTTAAGAATTTTTTCTACCAGGGACAATTTTATTTACCAGGGTAGCACCTCAGCCGGTATCAAGTTAAATCCTCTGGTTTAATTGATAGATCTTATATATAGGTATGATTTTTATTTCAGGGACAACCTTATTTACCAGGGGTACAACCTCAACCGGTATCAAGTTTAAATCCTCTGCGTACCTATTCATTTCAGAAAATTATTTTAATTGATCTATCAATTATCTGAATTGGGGGTAAAAATTGTTGTTTGCTACCAGTTGTTTGTAATTTGTTGAGTAACTCCAAAACATATTAACATATTTTGATAAGTATCTTCAGAAAGCATATTACAATAAATTATAATTAAAGGTATGTAATTAACAAAACAACATAAACTTTAGGAGTATCTGAGACAATAACAAGCAAATGACTCTGTTCCAAGAATTATGAAATTGACCGGAGCCCAGCTATCTAGTACCTAATATTCCTGCTACATAAGATTTGCCCAATCATAATTGACTGTCTTGGTCATGTGACTAATCAACTCAAGACTAACTAAGGACGCTGTCGAAGCAAGTGTCCTCTACTGATTGGTTAAAGACTAGACCCCCTAAACTATAATACCCTAAATTATGTACACACACCCACACCATCTCAGCCATTCTAAATTACAATATTTTTCCCCGGGGGTCACCCTCAGACCCCTAAAACACCAAAATCTCGCGCCTTCGGCGCTCACACGCTAATTTGGCCAATTTGCGTATTCGTTAATTTCCTTTTAGCGACCCCACTGTCTATAAATGTGTACAAGGATTAAATTTAATGATAAATGAAAAATGTACATAAAGCATATATGGTTGGGAGTTGAATTAATCTCCTCCTGTATGTGCGGCGGGGTGGGGGGTTACAAAATATTGAGGACCTTTGCCCCCCATTACGTTTCATCTTCCTACACCACTGCATGCAATTTAAATGGCATATTTTTTGCCTGCTGTAACGATACAGTAAAATATCAAGTAGTCGAAGATGAAGGGACTACCTTAAGTTCTATTCATCTAGACTTCGACGCATACACTGTCTAGACACTGCACCTAGTTGTTGTTAAGTTGATCACTTACAAAGTTTTTAAATTTTGAAATTTTTTCAAATTACAATTTTATGGGACTGATGCAATAAAATCAACTGAATGGATCGCTGCCTGTCGTGTGAAACATACATGTGTATTGAACGGATCACTGCCTATGATAGGATATTAAAAATATATTTTTAAATGAAATCTCATTTTGTGTAATGTATGTGAAATGAATCCGCCATATTTTAACAACCATTTTATGTGGTTATTAACACGCAACACTGCGCGTGTTAGTTCGCTAAACCTGCCTATATTTTGCCTAATTTTAGTCAGCTCGCGATACCTCTATATCTAATACATCGACCATACCCAGCTGCCCCCATGTTATATCTCATTTGTGAAATTAAACAACTCTGCACAATGAAATACTTCTGAGACCCTTCTATTTCACACATTTGTAATGGCCGCCGACTACACATATATTTGAGTAAACGGCAACAAATCACCTTCGCTTCCGGTTTTATTTTTAAAAATCCATGTGGAGTTAAGAGGTAAACAAAATGCCAGCCACGTGTACAAAATGTAGGCCTGTAGTGAGCTACATGATATATATATGCAACGTGGATATCGCGAAAGTGATGCGGTACCGCCGCCGTGTTCAATTTGAATGTTTGACAACATGTCGTGTATGTCGACCATGATCCCACTATAACAAATCTAAGTGGCTGGCATTTTGTTTACCTCTCAATAGACAGCCTATTAATCTGTCTGCTCGTACTAAATGACAGGACACACACTGCGTACAGCACGCGCATACTTTGAGATATATTTTATTAAGTCATATAGACAAACAACAGTGGCGTTGGAAGATGAAACGTAATGGCGCGAGATTTTGGTGTTTTAGGGTCTGAGGGTGACCCCCGGGAAAAAATATTGTAATTTAGGCGGCTGAGATGAGTTTTACAATGTATTTTGAAAATTTTGCGAGCACCCGAAAGCGCGAGATTTTGGTGTTTGGGGGGTCCGGGGCCTCACCTGGGAAAAATATTACGATTTACAATAGCTTAAATGAGTTTTGATGAATTTGCGAGCGCCCTAAAGCACGAGATTTTGGGGGTTCGGGGGCTCCCCCGGAAAAAAATACGATTTAGAATGGCTTAGATGAGTTTTACGATGCATTTTGATGAATTTGCGAGCGCCCAAAGGCGCGAGATTTTGGTGTTAGGGGGTCCGGGGGTCTCCCACGGGAAAAAAATAACGATTTAGAATGGCTGAGATGAGTTTTACGATGTATTTTAATGATTATAAAGCGTTCTTAACATGGTATTTTTTTTCGATTTAAAGCTACCTGCATTTAGAAATGATAATTGTGTCGTCATGACATTATGCAACCCTACTCGATCTGAATACACCGGCCTCACACCATCGGCACATTTTGGTGTAACATAAAAAAATGAATTAATTGTCTCGCTAAGACATATAAACAAATTGATCTTTTAAGAGATATTTTTTTTTAAATCGTACATAGAATCCTTTGATGAGCATTCTTATTCTAGTTCGTGTGTATTGAATTTTTGCTATTAAAGGTTTGAACATTATGTGCTTGAATGTTTTAGGAAAATGCGCCGCGCAGACATAATCGTGTGTTTGATTGTGTATGTATGTATGTGTACATTGTGTATGTAATCATTATATTCGTTCTTTTTTTCGGGTGTGTACGTTTGTTCGTTCTTTCGACCGTTTGTTTGCTAATTACAGATAGTTCGATTTTATGCGAAGAGAAAAATTATCAAAGCGATCGCCTGATCGATAACATAATTATTTGCTGGATGGAAATCCAGTGTTTTGATCGCGATCAAATCTAGTTATTGTTATTTTTTGTTGTTTGTTTGTTTGGTTTTGTTTTGGATTTTTTTTTAGAAATGATACGATGGTACGATGATTTTTTCTCCAGTAACTCCGTATTTCCTCTACCAACAAACCTGGCACGTCGTCCTTACCTGACCCTGGCTGTTGATGAGACGTTTTCCAGACTGAACTAAATATACTTGTACGTATACAGGAATACACAGATACATTCACCCAATGCCTTTAAGGATGTACACCTCTGAGAAGTCAAAATTTTCTTGTATTAAACTTTTTATCTCATAAAGATTTTTTGGTAAAGGAGTTCATACCATAGAAGAAAATGGAATAAAAAACTTGTGTCCGTGTGCTCGTTTTTGAGCTTTTGTCACTCAAAGATACCTATTTGACAAGATATTGGATTTTATGGGAATTTTTGCCGTTTTGACCATATAAGATAGAGATTACAGCCATAATTTTCTAATGAGGTGTTTGATATGTATGAATGTTTGTAGAATTCATTTTCTGTTAGTCTTTTTTTAAAAATATACCAGATGTTATCAATTAGACTAATATTTGTTTCTCAGAATAACAACATATGCTACCCCTACCCCTTAATTTTGAGCTACATAATGCACCATTTTCAGCCATTTTTGCCAAATTTAACTCTTTATAGAAAAAGTTCTGGTATTAAACTTTTGTTATTACTTTGCATATCAATAGGAAAACGGATGTTCTTTCTAAATCAGGAAGAAAAATTTGGGGTCCGTGTGCTTACTTTTTTGCTCCATTTGAATTTTTGTTATTTTTCAGTATTTAAGAGTAAAAAATAAAAGTGCCCAAATTACCATTAAATGTAAAAATAAAGTCACAAAAGTGTATCAATACACATATTAATGCTCAATATTTTAATTCTACGAACCTAGTAACAATTTGCAGCAAAAATTAGCTCAATACAGCTAAAAATGCTGGCGCAGTGATGATTTAAGTAAAAGCAATTTCAGTAAAAAATGGTAAAACTGTGGCTCTACTTGAAGCGAAAAAAGACACAATTTCAAAATGGCCACCAAATGGGCCATTTCTTAAAATCCCCGTATAAAAAAATTCCCTAAAAATAGAAATGTATTTGTTTTACAAAATTTGCATCTGGCAACTTGCTACAGATACTAATAAATTGCATTTGAAAATCTCATAACTTCTTTGATCTATGCTGAAACGAGACTTCAACGGGACTGAAACCTCAGAAGAATACATCCTTAATAACAAAAATGGAAAACTTCTTATCAAATGGTATTTATTAATTACTCTATCCTCATTTCATTTCTGTTATCTCATATTTAATCATTGAATAGTATGGGAAAACATTAGGCACACTGTGTTTATCAAAACCAAATATTCATTTTAGTGACACTTATATCGAATCATATTATGAAGACGATACACGGCAGATTTTGCTTCTATTGAGAACTAATTATTGTGATGAACAACTGCTTATAGTGATCAAACGTATTTTAATATTGTCACAATTATATGTTTGAATATCACCAGTGGCGTAGCGCCCATGCATGCTTGCATGCTCAAGGATGCAAAAATTAATCTGACTTACATTTTTGAACAGTCAGAAAAAAACACAACATTTGAATACACGTGACGCTGCAGAATATAAATTATGTATAAATACATATGATATGCCCAACTGAATGCCTAACATAACTTTGTGCACATTTGAAGACTTGAAGATTGGCCATTCTGGAAATTTATTAGAATAGTCTATATATTTCCGGTTAACAAGTTGTTAAATATGTTTGAATTTTGTCGAAGACAATATTAGACTTAAACTAAAGAAGAAGACTTCTTCACCAAAATCCCTCAAGCAATTGTGGTTTTTGAATCGGGAAACACTTACGAATACCAAAATAAACAACATCGCATGAAAAGAAATATTCTAAAAACATATAATTATCTTAAAAATGATAGCAAAACAACTTAATTAAATCAATTGCAACATGTTCTTGACCTTAGTAACGAAAAAGTGAATTGATCAAATTTGGTTCACTTCCCGCCCCGTTAAAACGCGTGTTAATCCGTGATTTCTGGTGTCACGAAATAGTTGACTTTTATTTTGTCGAATGTGAACAAGATTTTTGATTTAGAAAAGAATTTTTGTTGTTGTAATTGTTAGAAATAGAACAGAATAAGTAGAAAAATAGGTCATTAATACATTTTTTTTTATTGAGGTGGTCGAGGACTGGTCCCTTCTTACGCAATTTACACCATTTTGACAGTGGTCTTTGACTCGCTGTCATAAACAAACTAACACGTAAACTTAATTATAATTTTGTTTAAAATAGTCTCCATAAGTTTTTCACCAGATAAAATAACTCAAAATTCTTCCATTACTTACTAATTTAATATTTACACCCAAATCCGTGTTTTTTGTTCGAGCACTTGTCACGGGAGTCTAGTATGTATACAATGTATATAGTTTTGCATGGTTATCACCTAAATATTGTGACTTCCATTTAACCATTGGTATATACGTTAAACGTTACCAAAGAAGTAAAATGGTTACTACATTGAAGCAATTTCCCGTCAGCTTCTGGGGGGCTTCGCCCCCCATACCCCCTACCGGGGCTTCGCGAAAGCCCCCTGCACCCCAAGGCATGCAGGCCTATACAGACCTAGCTACGCCGCTGATGACATAAAAGAATGACAATTGAAATTCAAAATAGGAAAATGTTACTGAAACTGCGTTGTTAATTCTTTAGATGTATTTTCAATTTCAACTTTTTTTTTTGCAAATAAGATGCAAAATGATTTGGCATCAGGCAAAACCTATATTAGTTATCTCCAAACAAATCCATTTACAAAAAATCTAAAACATTTAATATAACACATCTTCAATGACTATTATCATTATTGGTGTATCTCCCCAACCTATCACTGAAAAAATCGAAACAAATATATTTTAGTTTCAGATATGTATTCTGATATACATTGAAATAAAATATATTATTTTTTTCATCACAATAATCACATCCATGAAATCGAGTTTTTATTGTAAAATGCGAGTGGGAAATATTAAGGTTGTCTACTGAGTGTTGATCTTAATTAATCATATAATGGACATATAAAAAGATAGTGGCGAGAATAGTATCACCCAGGTCACAAGAGCACTTTGGCGAATCTCTCTTATTTTTCACGAAATAGGTCAGAATTTAGACTAGATGTGTATTTTTTTTTTTATATCAGATTGCACTTTACTAATATTAAAAGTGGTATTTAAGTGTGCAACAGTATTAACATTCGATAAGCAAAGTTTAAAGTAAAAAAAAAAATCCCTAAAAGTACTTGAAAAAGACTAGTATATATATAATTTGAAACCTACTTAAAAGTACAGAAAATTGTGCCCCAGTAATTTATGAGGCAGTGCTCCATTATGACACATAGGCACTAATTCGTACCCAGCCGAAAGGTTTAGTAGGCCGGGTACGCATATTCTTATAGGCCGACATATGCTTTTGGGGAGTTAAATCATAAAGTTACATGTCCATGTTCAAATATCAAATGTTTAAGCGACATATATATATATATATTTATATATCGTTACAGTGAAATTAGCATGAAATATAACTATAATATTTTTAAAATATGTATCAATTAAACTGCTTTCTGGTATACATAAGCTATATGATGAGTCCATTTAGAAAGTAAGAAAGTAAATCTCCTAAATTTCTGTGTGTGCTAGGTGTATAAACTGTTCAGACATATGAATGTTACATAAATATTGTTGCATACATGTACTATATTCAGGTCTGTGTCATCGTTTGAAGTTCTTTTTAAACACCCACTCGATTCCAAAAAGGAATGTTCATCTTTGTCGAGCAATCATTGTCCGCCCACTTGTGTTTCCTTATTCACAACGTCCCGGATATACCCGGAGGCAAACAAGGTATATAAAGGGCCACTACCAGACGGACACCACACTGCATCTGAGAAAGCACACGTTGTTGGTGGTAGCCGTAAGAGAGCTGAAGATACCAAAATCCTTTGTTTGCTATCTGATCATACCTGATTTCGAAAATGCCTGCTCCATCACCACTTAACACACCTTTAGTAAGTACCAAACGTTTCTTTCCTTTTTAAAGACTAATGTTTTCATTCGCCACTTACTAAAACATATATTTACCGTTTCGATTAATTTTGAAATTCATTTTCAAACACTTTCGTTCGTATATGTATTACCTTTTGAGACCTTAAAAGACTGTATAGCTGTCTTAGCATGATATGATTAATTAAGTTGGTTCAGGTATAATATGGGTATTTAAAGTTTATATTAATAATGCAGACAGTAGCGATTATATAAAACAATTATCAGAAACAAGCGTAGCGCGTAGTGGAATAAGTTGAACTCCGTCACTTAAGTAATTACTTAAATCATTCAAAATATTTTTTCCAATTACTCTGTAACGACATTGCGTCAACTAGATATACTATTGTCATCAACAAAAGCTGGGTACTCTCTTACTGGGTGATCTCTCTAACTTTCTTACCAATGGAACTGCTTCAATCATAATAATAATGATCATGAAAAAATATATGTTTTAGATAATCCTGATTTTAACATGATTTTTAATATTAACACTGGCGATTATTCGTTTTGACAATATATAATATATTATTTAATATACATGCCTTTCTTCCGCTTTTAATTGAAATATCACATTGTAATACCTATTTCCGTGTCCATTGGTGACCATAAGCTATATGAAATGCATCTAAAAGGTTTCAACTTTGATGTCATTTTTTCAGAGTAATGTAATCTACTGCGATGCTTTCGATATAAATACTATAAAAAAACAAAATAATGTTTTTCAATACATTATTGAAATTATTATCTATTCCCAGATAACCATCTACGACAAACCTGATTGTAAAGGTGCCCTGATGGAGGTTGTCGGACCTATGTATGATTTGGCCGTCCGTGGGTTCAGAAAAGTTCCTTCTGTCATGGTTACGCGCGGGGTGTAAGTATTGTATCACTCAAAGTAATAGAATCACATATTAATACCATAATTATAACTTGTTGCCTGTCGTTCTAGAATTGTTATTATGGCATATAACATGTTGACTTATTATGGCTTTATATTTCATTGATACATATGTAGAAATACCAATGTATGATAAAACTCTAAACCATTGTATTAAAAATCGAAACAAAAATATGTCATCTACGGCGTTCATCACTGCTTCTGAACACTGAGCTTCATTTAATTGACAGGGATAATTTTCTTTGTTGTTAAAGTGTGTTGCACTGTGTTGGTTGATATTCGGTGTGTTTTTCTTTAATTCATTCGTATAATTTTCAATATTTTACAGATGGGTGCTTTACCAGGAGTGTAACCTTGGTGGAAATATCTATGTGGTTTGGGAGGGACAAACTGTAAATCTACCCGAGTTTTGTACGGTATCTCTCAAACCAATCGAAGTGGTAAGTAAGGCATATCTGTACGTGGTGTCAATGGTTATAAAATTGTGAGGGTTTTCTTAAGCATTGATATCATACTTTTTAAATTTCATGGTTGTATAAAAGAAATTTCGATTGCAAACTGTGTGAATACGCGTAGCAAACAAAATCTGTTTCATACCCATTTCATTCAGGAAATTTAAATATTGTGAAATCAATAGTTATAATTAATTTTCCAGACTATATACATGATAAATCAAATACATTTACGGACACGATTCCATAAACTTTCCGAGGGATTTGTTTTTTCAAATCAATACGCAACGTAAATATTTCTATTATGACGTCACGATAACGTCGGACTTTGCGCCATACTCGGATTTGTCAACTCGGTCAGCGAATCAGAAAGCCAGATTAAGTGTGAAAACAAAGAAAAAAATATATGTATATGAACAATGAGAATTATTATTTAGGATCTTTATGAAAAAGAAAAGGATATTTTGATTATGCTAGAAAACAAAGACGGCTTATTACGTCACCACTATCTGATACTGTAAAACGTTTTGCTGGTAAGACCACAATTACGTAATGTAATAACCAGCGTCAGAAAACAATGACTGATTAATTGATTGACATTGAGAAATTATAACTTGATCTCCTAAACACGTCCTATTTTCACCATGTTTGAAAAGAAATTTGATCTTTTACGAAACTTGTTGTCAAAGTTACTTAGAATTGGTTTATTCACATGCTAATATTGTAAGCAATGATATATTGTTTTTGCGTTCGAAATCCAAGTGATTTTTGTTCTTAATCTTACAAAATAGTAATCTTTGTCATCTATTATAAATCAGGCAGTTAACAATAATCTGGAAATATAATCTAATTTCATATGTTACACCGACTTCTATTGGTTAGATCTTTGAGATTACTTTTTCATAGACCGAAAGAATTGTACGTCACGTATTATGACGTCATAAACACAAAACGTTTTCACAGGGGATTTTAAAAGCGGCACAGTCATTGGCTAAACTGAATTATTGGATAAGATATCAATGTGCCACAACTCAATTTGTTCGCGTCTATAAAGAATGTACTTCTGTTTTTTGTCTTAAATAGTTTTGAAATTTACCTTGTAGGATTTCACAGAAAAGCCAGAGATGATTGTCTACACTGAGCCATCATTTACTGGACAAAAGAAAACATTTAAGACAGCTGTCGCAAACCTCGCCGGAATTAACTTTCATGATAACATCTCTTCGGTGAAGGTCGAGAGCGGAGCGTAAGTGTATACACAAAATATCGATTCAGATACAATATATGTTTATTTAAATGCGCTCTAAAAACAAATCACTTTATTTGAATACCTGTTGGAATCCATAGTTTTCCGTTTCAGAGTTCACGTCATCGCCGTTTTGTGATCGTTGTAAACCCACACCCGAATTGGTTTACTTTATCGACTCTTTACTATGCAATAATATTCTTTTCGCTTAGAATGTTGAAGAACAAATCCATTTTTATAGCATGGGTTTGTGTTTGTGTAATGATACTAATTATTTGATTATGTCCCTCTTTTTCTTGTAGCTGGGTAGCCTACCGTGACGTCAATTATCAAGGACCCCAGTACCTCTTCACCAGGGGAGCTTTCAACGGAACGTCGTCTGAGGGTCACTTTCAGAACAACGCCATATCATCCCTGAAGCCTATTGCTCTTAGCTATCCTTGCTAAAATAGACGTAACGAGGACGAGGTCGAGCCAGCAAGTTTAATCAATATCTGATTTGATTGCTGAATATATACTGAAATCATACATGGCCTCCAAAAGCGTGGTACTGATGTTATTTGGACAATGTTACTGTATCAAAGTAGTATACCAATAAAAGACTGTTCAATCTTAGATTTCTTTTCTTTATTTTCTCACTAATCTCAGGGGATCCGGATTAGGACAAGTGACGTTATCCAGATTCTACATAGCTGCGGTGCAAAAATAACGTAGAATTGTTTGAATGGACGGATATTTTTTTCTGGTATAACCGCCCTATATCGTGTCTTATAACATAAAGCAATTTTTTTAAGTTTGTTAGTCGTATGAATAGAGATCCACACACGTTGGATAAAAGCATGTAAAATTGCGTATGATTAGAGTGCACTGCAGAAATGTTCCGGTAAATTATATGGCTAATTAGCTACCTTGATCCTAGGCATATTTTTTAAAAAGATTGGATGATATTGTCATGAATTATATAAATATCTAATTAGATCATATCTAAAATATTCTTAAACAGGTACATTCCATTATTTTGATATACCAATATATGCATACGATGACGATTAGTTAATGATCTTTACCACGATCATTTACAATTCGTGGATTTGATGAAGTTATAAAAACCTACTGGATATAGTAATTACCCATGATTTAAAAAATAGGATCTTATATGAGTGTTCATTTCATATGGGATTTTATGAAACGAGTCTATGAAGTTTTTGATTTTGCGAGCCTTGGCTAGCAAAAATTAAAATTTCGAGACGAGTTTCATCGTGATGTCACAATGAATTTCAAGCCTATGAAAATCACTCAAGGTCATTTTTCACTAGTGACAGACGCAAAAATATTACATGGGCGAAATCACTGAATACCTGGCGGATTATGTGATAAATATCAATATGGCCAATCTACAACCACACTACCATCTTTGTATACTAATGACAAAATTTAATTAACTTCATTAATAAACCTACTGGTATCTCCACAACAACAACGAACAACATACACACAAAAAAAGCAAAATAAAAGCCCCTACCTGATACAACTATATCTTCTAATAAAAGGTGGAAAATTGCACATGATGTTTAAGGTATCAATAACAATCCACTTCTATTCCTCTTCAAGATCAACTCTATCTACTCAATGGTAACAAATTTGCTGGACCAGAGAGTAGAACAGCATAGAAAAAAACCGGACATTATTTGATGCAATCATTAAACTTCATGAAATTTGGCATGACTTAGACTAACAAAATAAGATTGAAATCGGGAACCATTGCCTACTTCCGTTTTTTTTTCAAAATGGCCGCCATTTTCATAGGTAATACATAACAGCAAAGTAATGAAATAACTTAATAATATACAAAAATGAACATCTCAATAAAAACATGAAACTTGGCATGTTAGTAGCCAAGACTACCAAAATAATATTAAAAGCGGGAGCCATTGCAAAATATACCTACTTCCGGTAATTCCAATATGGCCGTCTTATTATCAATTGATTAGTACAGCAGTCATGACAAAAAAGTACATTTCTTGTATAACACATTTTTTTCCATGGGAATCATACGTATAGTTGTTATCAGAGACACAACATGCATATATAGGTATAATTTATTCGTTATTCTTTAATCGGTATTTTTAAGGTTGCGACCATATCAGACGAAATGTGGATACAACAAAAAGTATTGACATACTATTTGTTCTGCCTATTAGGCCTGTATTTATATAGGTGTATGCTACCTATAATTTTTATGTGATTTAGAGTTATCGCCCTTTGTATTTCTCCATTTCCGCCCAACTTTGTTTTGATACGGTTCTCAATATGCTGTTTGCCACTTTTAGCCTTTATTGTGGCCCATACTGTGTAAGTCTATAGCTTTATAATAATATTTGTTAATACCTTTATTATAGAATAGCATTGTTTCAAAGCCAAAGTCATAGAATAAATAATTAACCGATAATTGCAATATTATGATGTGAGATCGAAGCGGTAAATTTAACCACGTGTTTACGGTGTATGTTTCTGTAACTGCACTTTTTCAATACTCATTTGTCTCGTCAACATGTTACTGATCTAGTCATTAGATATTATTGATATATTTCATGTCCATTTAGTATAAGTTACTCAAGCTTATTCTGCCAGTATTGTAAAGTAAAGCAACAAGCCAGTTTATTAAGGATGCTGTCACCATAATTATATTAAAAATATTCGCAAGTGTAAAGTGTATAACTGTGTATGAATGAGACAAGCAATAAGTGTACCCATATTTTTGGTACTGTTAATGTTGTCTATTATGCTGCATTGCCGTTTACATTTAATGTAAATAATAATCAAACCATCATCAACATACTTATGTAAACTTTGTTTACTTTCAGCTTTCACTATTTCATCAATAAATCTGACAAGTTCATACATTCGAGCCAGGCTTGTTTATTGTCAGTACAGTGAAAGACAGTCAATCACCACCAATCATGGAGGCAAATAAGGATTCAAGCTGTCCTGAAACCAAACAGATCACTACTGAGGATCAACCATTAGATGGTTCATCAACTAATCAAGATTTTGAAGGAGATGAGAAGCGGCTTAGGAAACTATCTCCAAAAGCAGAGGAACAGTTTAAGGAAACTGTGGCAACATTCTCCTCAAAGTTTTTAAGACTCACCACAGATATCGATGATCTTATTACGGTCGACATTCCAGCCTCAGAGTTATCTCGTGTACATGAGGTAAAGGCACGCATTCGTGAATTATTACAAAATTACACGGAATTATCAGAAAAGTTCTTACAGTTCCTCACCAGAGAAAGGTCACAGAGCAGCCTAGAGGAAAAGTCTAATCACCTATCACATCGTTCACACCTAGAATCAAGAGTACAGCAGGCTCTTTCTCAAATCAGCGTGAATGTGGGAATCACTAACATTGAAACAAAACACAAAGCAATGAGCAATAGATCAAGGACACGATCAGAACGAAAGGATAAATTGTCTCGCAGTAATAGAAGTTCTAAGGAAAGCAGTGACTATGCTTCGTCATCTTCATCAGTCCTCAAACAGCGTCTTAAAGTGGCGGCTACTAAGGCTCAGTTAGAATTTGAGTTAAAGGAGGCTGAGCTAAGGAAAGAGAAAGCCAGGCTAGAGGAAGAGGAACAAAGAACTCAAGCAGCTGCTACCAGGAAAAAGTTAGAATTACAAGTGGACTTAGACGTTCTCACAGTTAAGAAAGAAGCAGTTTTAGCCGCTACAGAACTAAAGGTTTTAGAAGAGGATAGCCTTTCTGAAAGCGAAAGGTCAAGTGTGGACCAGGAAGTAGTAAATGAAAGGACTCGGCAATACGTCAAAGTCCAGAACTCTCTAAATGGAAACCAGTTAAGTGCTAGTCCGAATGATAAGACTGAAATCCCACCTAAAGTAAATGATCAGCGAGAACAAACCTTTTGGAATCCTGTAGCCCCTTCATTTCACCCTACAGCGGCTGTCAATGCTCAAACTCAGTGCCTAGATTTCACAAAGTTTCTGATGAAGAAAGAAATGACAATGTCTAGACTTTCACAATTTGATGACCTTCCAGAGAATTACATATGTTGGAAGGCTAGCTTCCAAGCCATTATGAAAGAGGTGGATGCAAATCCATCAGAAGAGCTTGACTTACTGGTCAAATGGTTGGGGCCTAAATCTTCACGTCATGCAAAAAGCATACGGGCATCAATAGCTGGTAACCCGAACCATGGTCGTCAAGAACTATGGAGAAGATTAGATGAGCAATATGGCTGCCCTGAGGTAATTGAATCCTCGCTAAAGAAAAAGCTGGACAAGTTTCCTAGAGTCACCGCCAAGGACCCTGAAAAATTATATGATCTATTGGACATCATAACAGAAATTTACACTGTGAAGCAAAACAGCAATTTTACAGGAATCCTGTCATACTACGACTCGTCCCTTGGCATCAACCAGGTGGTGTCGAAGCTGCCACCCAGATTGCAATTTAAGTGGACAGATAGAGCAGCTTCATATAAAAAATCACATGGCAATGTCTATCCTCCATTTGGATTTTTCGCAAGCTTTATGAAAGAGATGACATCGGTGCTAAATGACCCAGGTCTAATGATATTCAGTCATGATAGCTCATCTGCTGCCAGCACACGTCGTTTTGATAATCAGCGTCGCACAGATATTCGGGTGAAGAAAACCGATGTAAAGGGTGATACTCAGCAAAAAGACGTGGTCTTCAATGAAGGAAAATGTATTATCCATGACTCAAATCACACACTTAACCAATGCAGAAAATTCAGAGAAAAGTCTTTGTCGGAACGCAAGAAGTTGCTCGCGGAGCATCACATCTGCTTCAAATGTTGTAAGTCGAACTCGCATCTCTACAAAAACTGTCACGAAGTGATATGTTGTGATATATGTCGTAGTGACAAACATCCCACAGCTCTCCATCCAACTTCTGACAACTACCATAAGAACTCTGATAAACAGCAAAGGGTTAAGTCAAGTCACGGCGAGGAGAGAACTCCCAGACCAGTCCAGCTCCCTCAATCAGAAAATACAGAGAGACATGATCAGTCAACGTCTGTGTCAAGTCAGTGTACAAGAATATGTGGAAAGGGATTCAGTGGACGCTCCTGCGCCAAAACACTTCTTGTCAAGCTACATCCTGCGGAAGAACCAGATAAGTTTCGTACTGTATACGTGATCCTGGACGATCAAAGCAATAAAAGCCTCGGACGCTCTGAAATCTTTGACTATTGGGGTATTCCCGCAAGCGGCTCCGTACCTTACACAGTAGTATCATGCTCAGGAAAGCAAACTACACATGGCCGTCGACTCAATGGTTTGGCCGTGATATCTATGGATGGGACATATACCATGAACCTACCTACTATTATCGAGTGTAATCAGATTCCTAGTAACAGGGAAGAAATTCCTCCACCACAAGTGGCTACCTGGTATCCCCACATGTCGGACATAAACTTGCCCCCCGTGGAACCAGAAATAGATATCCAACTCCTCATAGGAAGAGACTTACCAGAAGCCTTTCATGTGACTGAACAGCGGACAGGGTCCAGTGGTGATCCTTTTGCTCAGAGATTGAAGTTAGGATGGGTCGTAGTAGGTGAGACCTGCCTTGGGAAAACACACAAGCCAGATGTTGTCAGCGTAATGAAAACAAAGGTTCTTCCAGACGGAAGAGTGACTCTATTTGAAGAGTGTGCTAATAGGTTTCAGGTTAAAGATTCACCTGACCTGCGCAACAACATATTCCTTTGCACGAAGCATGATGACAAACCAGGATTGTCACTCGAAGATCGCTCATTCATGGAGCTGATGGACAGAGAATTTGTCAGAACCACAGATGGGTCTTGGTCAGCACCATTACCCTTTCGCGAAAATCGTCCTCGTCTTCCAAACAACCAACCCCTCGCTCTTAAACGGGCACGTATGCTGGATGCTAACCTGCAGAAAAATCATACCAAGCGGGAACATATGGTAAATTTCATGAAGGGTATCATCGACAAGGGTCACGCAGAAATAGCTCCACCGATAGATGAGAACAAAGAAAGATGGTATCTTCCTTTATTTGGCGTGTACCACCCAAAGAAACCCGGCAAAATCAGGGGAGTTTTTGATTCATCAGCGAAATATTCTGGTATATCCCTTAACCAAGTCCTTTTGAAAGGCCCTGATCTTACAAATAACTTGCTTGGCGTGTTACTTCGCTTCAGGAAGGAGGAGATAGCAGTAACTGCTGATGTACAGCAAATGTTTTACTGCTTCTCAGTAAGACCAGATCATAGGGATTTTCTCCGTTTCTACTGGTACAAAGATAATGACCCCTCGCAACCCTTGACAGAATACAGGATGACCAAACACGTGTTTGGTAACGGTCCGTCCCCCGCTGTGGCTAGCTATGGACTCAGGAAAACGGCTAAGGATGCCGAGACTGATTATGGAAGTGATGTTAATGACTTTGTACAAAACAACTTCTACGTAGACGATGGCTTGATTTCTGTGTCGACTCCGGAAGAAGCGGTTAGCCTTCTCACACGTACTCAAGCAGCTTTAGCCACAGGTCATATTCGGTTACACAAGATCTGCTCCAACTCCCAGGAGGTTCTCGACAACTTCCCATCCGAAGACCTTGCGCAGGATTTAAAAGATCTTAATCTTGGCGATGACGACATACCGTCTCAGCGTAGTTTAGGCCTGTGTTGGAGACTTCCTACTGATGCGTTTTCCTTCAAGGTGTCCGACACTCCGAAGCCATACACTCGTCGTGGGGTGCTCTCCACCATCAATTCCCTCTACGATCCTTTAGGTTTTTTGGCTCCGGTGATCATCCAAGGAAGGGTCCTGCTTCGCGATATGGTCGAGGGAACGGTTGACTGGGACGAGCCCCTATCTGAAACACAACGCGTCAAGTGGGAAACTTGGGAGAAATCTCTATTACATCTTGATAGCTTCTCAATTCCGCGAAGAACTCCCATCTCAAAAGGTGACTTGACCAACGAGGTGCATATATTTGCTGACGCTTCGGAACGCGCTATAGCAGCAGTGGCGTATCTTACCCTAAATAACAACGGAGAGACTTACACCACATTCCTCCTGGGGAAGTCTAAGGTGGCCCCGAAACATGGCCACTCCATACCGCGACTAGAGCTGTGTGGTGCTCTGCTGGCTGTCGAAGTAGGCGAGATTCTTTCTGAACAGTTGTCGCTACCTCCAGAACAAATGACATTTTACTCCGATAGTAAAGTCGTCTTAGGATATTTGAATAACCGTACAAGACGGTTTTATGTCTACGTTGCCAACCGAGTAAGTAGGATACTCAGATTCTCGAAACCAGAACAGTGGTTTTATGTCGCATCGGAGAGTAACCCTGCTGATGAGGGCACACGGTTTGTACCTGCATCACAGCTGAAAGATAGTATGTGGATCTCTGGACCACCTCAACTTTGTCTACGCTCTACGTTAAAGGAAGAGTCGTTTTCGCTAGTGGAACCCTCGCAGGATGAAAATGTTCGCCCAGAGGTTGTTGCTATGAAGACTCAAATCTCGCCTACCCCTGTTACAGATCTAATACACAAACATTCTGACTGGATGAAACTTATTCGAGCTGTATCTCGGGTCATGCTTGCCGCGGAACGTTTCAAAAATCTACAAAGAAAGGTTAAACCTGATGAATACCAAAAGCCCCAAGGACTGCTGCATGCTGCTGAGCTATTTATAATCAAAGAGGTCCAGAAACAAGCACATAGTCGTGAGGTTGACGTTCTTGGACAAGGAAAACCTCTACCAAAAAACAGCTCTCTACTAAAACTGTGCCCTATTCTAGACGAGGATGGACTTCTGCGCGTTGGCGGTAGACTAAATATGTCCAGCCTGCAAGAAAATATCAAACATCCGATTCTGATCCCAGGGTCACATCATATAGCTACTCTCATTACGAGACATTACCATGAATCTGTGTCTCACCAAGGGAGACACTTCACTGAAGGAGCAGTCAGGGCAGCTGGATTTTGGGTGACTGGTGGTAAAAGGTTGATATCCCTCCTCGTACATCGTTGCGTTATATGCAGAAGACTCAGAAGTCGCCCCTGTACTCAGAAGATGGCTGATTTGCCTATTGACAGGGTCACGCCCACACCGCCATTTTCCTTTGTGGGAGTCGATGTCTTTGGTCCATGGGAGATAACAACTCGACGTACTAGGGGTGGTGTTCTTTCCAACAAGCGCTGGGCAGCTTTATTTACCTGTATGTTTACGAGAGCAGTTCATATAGAGGTGCTAGAAGAGATGAGCTCTTCCTGTTTCATAAATGCAGTTAGAAGACTGTATGCTATCCGCGGGAAAGTAAAACAATTCCGGTCCGACCGAGGAACAAACTTCGTTGGTGCTACCTCCGATCTTGGAGTCACTGTAATCGAAAGTAAGGACATGAAGGACTTCTTGTCAACTCACGGCGCTACATGGATTTTCAACCCTCCTCACGCCTCCCATTTTGGCGGAATATGGGAAAGAATGATTGGTGTGTCACGCAGGATTCTCGATGCCATGTTGCTGGGAAATAAAGGAAAGGACCTCACCCATGAAGTCCTCTGTACCTTCCTCGCTGAAGTTACTGCCATCATAAATGCTCGTCCTTTGGTACCTGTGTCATCTGATCCGGAGCAACCATTCATCTTATCGCCATCCACTCTTCTTACCCAGAAGACTGAAGATCAAACGTGGACAGAGTCATTCCAACATCTTAGTCTCAAAGACATTTACCATTCACAGTGGCGCCATGTTCAGGTCCTTGCAGAGAGGTTCTGGTGTCGTTGGAGAACAGAGTATTTGGCTTCCTTACAACCAAGGAGAAAATGGCAAGAGAAATCGTGCAATGTGGTGGTTGGAGATGTTGTGCTAATGAAGGATTCACAGACGGCGAGAAACGATTGGCCGATGGGAATTGTGACACGCGTTATTCCTAGTGAGGACGGATTAGTACGTCAAGTCGAGCTTCGTGTGTGTCGCGACAACAAGATATCAAACTTTCTACGTCCTGTCTCTGAAATTGTTGGACTAGTTCCTATGGAATAATGATAAGGAGAAATGTGACATTCCTATAGTTACGAACATTTACTTGTGTTGATACATTCCCTATTATATGTGTCATACTTCGAGATCAAGTCAATCTCATTACAAGTGTTTGCCTTAAATAACTGGAAAAGACTTAAGGTGGCTCGTGCCATTTTGACTGCCAAGTGTTATTTTGTTCAATTTTATATACTGTCAAGTTAAGAAACATAACATCTTGCTTTATAATAGTTATAGTGATATAATAATATCAGGCGAGGAGTGTTCTGCCTATTAGGCCTGTATTTATATAGGTGTATGCTACCTATAATTTTTATGTGATTTAGAGTTATCGCCCTTTGTATTTCTCCATTTCCGCCCAACTTTGTTTTGATACGGTTCTCAATATGCTGTTTGCCACTTTTAGCCTTTATTGTGGCCCATACTGTGTAAGTCTATAGCTTTATAATAATATTTGTTAATACCTTTATTATAGAATAGCATTGTTTCAAAGCCAAAGTCATACAATAAATAATTAACCGATAATTGCAATATTATGATGTGAGATCGAAGCGGTAAATTTAACCACGTGTTTACGGTGTATGTTTCTGTAACTGCACTTTTTCAATACTCATTTGTCTCGTCAACATGTTACTGATCTAGTCATTAGATATTATTGATATATTTCATTTCCATTTAGTATAAGTTACTCAAGCTTATTTGCCAGTATTGTAAAGTAAAGCAACAAGCCAGTTTATTAAGGATGCTGTCACCATAATTATATTAAAAATATTCGCAAGTGTAAAGTGTATAACTGTGTATGAATGAGACAAGCAATAAGTGTACCCATATTTTTGGTACTGTTAATGTTGTCTATTATGCTGCATTGCCGTTTACATTTAATGTAAATAATAATCAAACCATCATCAACATACTTATGTAAACTTTGTTTACTTTCAGCTTTCACTATTTCATCAATAAATCTGACAAGTTCATACATTCGAGCCAGGCTTGTTTATTGTCAGTACAGGTTCAAAACTGCATCATTGTATGAGTTTTCGGTCAGATTTCATGTAACAATAGTACATTAAATATAATTGAGAACAAAGAATACAATAATAGAAAACAGACATCCATTTCCGATCGCTTTCTAATCACATTTGGTTGTAATATCGGAAGGTTATAGTGTATTTCAAATGATACATAATGTACTTCATTGAAGAGTTTGAACAGCTTTAAAATGAGTACGATAGTTATTAAGCAAATCTTTGCTTCCTTCCGATAATTAATAGAAATATTATAAAAAAGAAATATTCAGCTTTATTCCATGTTAAAGTACTCTTTATATCAGACCTGCACTCGATACTATCTAGATTGAAATCATTGACCGTATATATTAATTTCGGATAACTTTACCCAAATCTAATTAAAATTAGATTTGTAATTCCGCTCCACTACGATACTCTACGTTATGCTCGTATACAAGATCTAAGAGAGCCCCGTTCGGGGTCACCACAGCATGACACCTATGATTAGCCAATGCAATCAGCGTGTCGTCTACGGAATCTTCGGTGTGTTTGATTCATTCGGAAGTGTAAACGGCTAAGAGTATGTCCCAAGATGTTCCGATTCTAGGCCTGAGGTCATGCTGAGGTGACCCTGAACGGGGCATTGTTAGATCTTGTAACGTAACGTAGAGTATCGTAGTGGAGCGGAATTACAAGTCTAAGTTTAATTAGATTGACTTTACCCAGGGTTGTATTAACTTCCGAACGTTTAGTGTGAACCATATTAATTTGCACTAATTATCTTTTTTTCTTGGTATTATATCAAATGCTATAAATATATATAATAAACATGTTTACTTTCTCGAGCACTTCCGCAGCCGTCACTACTTTCAGTAGTTTCTTATCGTAATATACAGACATATGTACATATGTGTATAGATTTAAATAGAGGATCTGTTATGCGTTTCTCTTCATATTTAATTGATCATTCGAGTTTAGAATTTTTCCTTCTTTGAGATCCTTTAGCTAGCAAACAATAAAGAATTTAAAACGAGAATCATTAATCTAATATGAAGGGAACGAATGACTCTCAATCATTGATTATTATTTGCCTTTGTTTCTTCCCTTTTGGAGTTTTCGGCCAAATGACCAATCAATCGATCTGTTGAAATTCAGACCGGTCAAATACCAATGCGCTGTAATGACTTGTGCGAAAAATAGCCAGTTTATCTATATTATTAATCTAGTTGATCATGTACGTTATTTACAAACCTTTACATGTAAATGATTGATAAAAGAAGGGACGAATTCAATGCAAGTACAAATATTGAAATCTATCAATTGTATAGCGCATAAGCGACTTCACAAACGACATTTTATATTGTGACGTATCCGTGACGTCACAGATTGACGTCACTGTTGTCGTCATGCAGGACTGTCGGACGTCGTTGTTCATCGCTTTGGACTATTACTGTTTGATTTAGCAGATTTGAAAGATGTTTTTATCGATTAGAATGTTAAATCGATAGGAGAAGGCGAGAATTGATACTGATTTTACGCACCGCTATGAATCTACTGATTAGTGTGATGTCGTCGTTCAATTCATCGTCTCGAAGTAAAATTTCGTAGTTATTACACACAAACAGTAAATAATAATGGTCGCGTGCAACAACCAAATAACAGTTTCTGAAAAACGGAAATTATTCATTTTCTGTCGGCATCAAATAAACATAGATGTAGACATATAAAATGATTTGTATGACCATATCACCGTTTACGATTAAGATTGAGTTGTTAAAATACAACATGATATTTGGTTGGTTGGTTTTGCGTTCAATTAAGGACGTGCTAGGTTAAGGAGATGCCATTATCCCCGCAAAACCGACCTACAGTCAGTTAAATTTATATAAATAAAATCGTAGTAAGCGTTTAAATTTTGCACCCATGATTAACGGGAACACTAAAGTAATGGTAACAGATAAAAATAACAGTTTATTTAAAAGAATATCCGGTTAACCGGCGTGCTAGGAACCAATCAGAACATAGCACGCGATAGCACGCACTTTTAGTTATCAGTTTTCTCCATACCGAAGGAGTAAAGGTCATTTCATTTGTATAATATACATTGGGATTTTACATTTTATAAAAATAAGTTTATTTTTATTGTTTTCTATTTTACTGGTGATAATAAAAAATTAAAACAACCTAGTGCCCGTATGCTGAAGTTATTTTTTACATACAATGCATTTTACTCCATTCTTCATTCTTAATACTTATTGAAATAAAAATTAATCAATACGCATGCAAATAAGTATCAACGGGTAACTTCTACAGGTAAATTTAATAGTTGGCATTTGGAAAAAAAATATAATTATTTTTAAAACAAACTACCTTACATGTAACCCTTTGTCTCAGGTAATGTGTTATCAATTGTTGTTGACGCATGTTCCCTACACAAGCCGGATATACTCCATAGTAAATGTTCTACGTTAATAAAGGTTACCTTATCCGGGGCATATGGTTTTCATAAAAAAAACTTTCGACAAATAAAAGATACGTTTACTTATAAGACATAAACGCCGGGGAAAAATCATAGTACTGAAATAGGGTACATGCAACTCTAAATTTCATTGATTATTTCCTGTGTTACTATTATTATTATTATTTTTGTTGTTTGCTTAGTTTTGTTTTGGATTTTTTTAGAAATGATACGATGAGTCGATGATTTTTTCTCCAGTAAATCCGTATTTCCTCTACCAACAAACCTGGCACGTCGTCCTTACCTGACCCTGGCTGTTGATGAGACGTTTTCCAGACTGAACTAAATATACTTGTACAGGAATACACAGATACATTCACCCAATGCCTTTAATAACAAAAATGGAAAACTTCTTATCAAATGGCATTTATTAATTACTCTATCCTCATTTCATTTCTATTTTCTCATATTTAATCATTGAATAGTATGGGAAATCGTTAGGCACACTGTGTTTATCAAAACCAAATATTCATTTTAGTGACACTTATATCGAATCATATTTTGAAGACGATACACGGCAGATTTTGTTTCTATTGAGAACTAATTATTGTGATGAACAACTGCTTATAGTGATCAAACGTATTTAAATATTGTCACAATTATATGTTTGAATATCACATAAAATATGACAATTGAAATTCAAAATAGGAAAATGTTACTGAAACTGCGTTGTTAATTCTTTAGATGTATTTTCAATTTCAACTTTTTTCGCAAATAAGATGCAAAATGATTTGGCATCAGGCAAAACCTTTATTAGTTATCTCCAAACAAATCCATTTACAAAAAATCTAAAACATTTAATATAACACATCTTGAATGACTATTATCATTATTGGTGTATCTCCCTAACCTATCACTGAAAAAATCGAAACAAATATATTTTAGTTTCAGATATGTATTCTGATATACATTGAAATAAAATGTATTATTTTTTCATCACAATAATCACATCCATGAAATCGAGTTTTTATTGTAAAATGCGAGTGGGAAATATTAAGGTTGTCTACTGAGTGCTGATCTTAATTAATCATATAATGGACATATAAAAAGATAGTGGCGAGAAAAGTATCACCAAGGTCACAAGAGCACTTTGGCGAATCTCTCTTATTTTTCACGAAATAGGTCAGAATTTAATCTAGATGTGTATTTTTTATATCAGATTGCACTTAATTAATATTAAAAATGGTATTTTAAGTGTGCAACAGTATTTACATTCGATAACCAAAGTTTAAAGTGAAAAAAAAATCCCTAAAAGTACTTGGAAAATACTAGTATAGTAACATGCAGTTCTGCGCATAGGAATATTGAAATATCTTGTCCTCCTTAGTGGATACACTATCTCTCATTTTCAGGCTGATATAACAGAGAGTTGTACAATTGCTTTTAAACGCTGTGGAGCAAAGCCATGGAGTATCTTAAACATAAGAATCAGTTAGTATTTTACACCGGTCAGAGGAGATTCCCAAGCTAGTTTTTTATAACGTAAATCATGGGAGGTACTTCTGTGCAATCCCGTAACAATCCTAGCTACGCCTAAGTGAACAGACTCTATCATAAGTTTACATTGTTCAGTAGAGTTATACCATAAAACATGTGCATATTCTAAAATAGGTACAATAAATTCTAAATCTTTTCTTAATGTTTTTTTTTAATATTTATCCTTTAAAATGCTTTCTGGTATACATAATATATAAGTCACATTGATGAGTTCATTTCCAATCGTCAGAAAGCAAAACTCCTAAATGTGTGCTAGGTGTATAAACTGTTCAGACATATGAATGTTGCATGAATATTGTTGCATACATGTAATATATTCAGGTCTGTGTCATTGTTTTAAGGGTTTTTTTAAAAACACATACTCGATTCCAAAAGGAATGTTTATCTTTGTCGAGCCGCCCACTTGTGTTTCCTTATCCGCAGCGTCCCGGATATACCCTTGGGTAACAAGGCATATAAGGGGCCACTACCAGACGGACACCACACCGTACCGTTTGAGAGCTAAAGATACCAAAATCCTTTGTTTGCTGTCTGATCACATCTGATTTCGAAAATGAGTGCTCCATCAGCAGTTACACCTTTGGTAAGTACCAAACGTTTCTTTTCTTTTGAAAGACGTATGTGTTCGTTCGACACTTGCTAAACCATATATTGGCGGTTACTATCAAATTGAACGTTCATTATCAAACATATTCGTTCTTAAAAGTATTACCTTTTGAGACCATAAAAGACTGTATAACTATCATAGCATGGTATGATTAATAATTGGTTCATATTTCATATGCATATTTAGATTCTATATGAATAATGCAGACAGCAGCGAATATATCAAACAATTATCAGAAACAAATGTAGCGCGCAGTGGAATAAATGGAACTCAGTCACTTCAGTAATTACTTAAATCATTCAAAAATATTTTTTTTTCAATTGCTCCGTATACGGCATTGCGTCAAACAAAATATACTGTTCTCATAAACTGAAAGCTGGTACTCTCTTACTGGGTGATCTCTAAGTATTGTATCATTCAAAGTAATATAATCACATATTAATATCATTATTATAACTTGTTGTCTGACGTTCTAGAATTATAATTTTGGTATGTAACATGTTGACTGGCTTTATATTTACATTAATACATATCTAGAAATGCCAAGGCATTACAAAACTCTAAATTCCATTGTATTAAAAACCCAAACAAAAAATGTCACCTACGGCGTTCATTACTGCTTCTGAACACTGATCTACATTTAAATGACAGGGCTTATTTTCTTTTGTGTTCTAGTATGTTGCTCTGTGTTGGTTGATACTCTTTGTGTATTTCGTATAATTTCGTATTCGTATTATTTTCAATATTTTACAGATGGGTGTTTTTCAAGGAGTGTAACCTTGGTGGAAATATCTATGTGGTTTGGGAGGGACAAACTGTAAATCTACCCGAGTTTTGTACGGCATCTCTCAAACCAATCGAAGTGGTAAGTCATGCAAATCTGCACGTGGTGTCAATGGTTATAAAAATTCAAGGATTTCTTAAGCAATGATATCACTATTTTTTTTTAATTTCATGGTGGTATAAAAGAAATTTTGATTGCAAACTGTGTGAATACGCGTAGCAAACAAAATTTGTTTCATACCCATTTCATTCTGGAAATTTAACTATAATAGTGAAATCAATAGTTATAATTAATTTTCCAGACTATATACTTGATAAATAAAATACATTTACGGACACGATTCCATTAACTTTTCAAGGGATTTTATTTTTTTCAAATCAATACGCAACGTAAATATTTCTATTGTGACGTCACGATAACGTCGGAATTTGCGCCATACTCGGATTTGTCAACTCGGTCTGTTTTTATCACCTTCAACCCATATTGATTGACAAATATATAAAAATCAGAAAGCCAGATTTAGTGTGAAATCAAAAAAAATAAAATAATTATATGTATATGAACAATGAGATTTATTTTTAGGATCTTTATAAAAAAGAAAAGGATATTTTGATTATGCTAGAAAACAAAGACGGCTTATTACGTCACCATTATCTGATATTGTAAAACGTTTTGCTGGTAAGACCACAATTACATAATGTAATAACCAGCGTCAGAAAACAATGACTGATTAATTGATTGACATTGAGAAATTATAACTTAATCTCCTAAACACGTCCTATTTTCACCATATTTGAAAAGAAATTTGATCTTTTACGAAACTCGTTGGCAAAGTTACTTAGAATTGCTTATTTCACATGCTAATATTGTAAGCAATGATATATTGTTTCTGTGTTCAAAATCCAAGTGATTTTTGTTCTTAATCTTACAAAATAGTAATCTTTGTCGTCTATTATAAATCAGGCAGTTAACAATAATATGGAAATGAAATTTAATTTTATATCTTACACCGATTTCTATTCGTTAGATCTTTGAGGTGATTTTCCATAGACCGAAAGAATTGTACGTCACGTATTATGACGTCATAAATAAAAAAATATTTCCGGGGGATTTTAAAAGCGGCACAGTCATTGGCCAAACTGAATTATTAGATTAGATATCACTGCGCCACTACTCAATTTGTTTTATTGTAAAAGTAAGTTTTACGGAAATGTATGCCTTATTAGTACCTGAGCGAGTTATCTGAATTAAATCATAAGCATTACTCTCAATATCTTTTAGGGTTATGAAGTCATAGACAAAAAACGGACGGAGATTCTTTTTCATAGACGCGAATGTCCTTCCCATTTTTGTCTATGACTTCATAACCCCAAATGATATTGAGAATAATGCTTAAATAGTTTTGAAATTTGCCTTGTAGGATTTCACAGAAAAGCCAGAGATGACTGTCTTCACTGGGCCATCATTTACAGAACAACAGAAAACATTTAAGAAAGCTGACGCAGACCTCATGGGAACTAACTTTCAGGATACCATCACTTTTGTGGTCGTCGAGAGCGGAGCGTAAGTTTATATACAAATATCGATTCAGACACAGTATATGTTTATTTAAATGCGCTCTAAAAACAAATCACCTAATTTGAATACCTGTAGGAATCCATAGTTTTCCGTTTCAGTGTTCACGTCATCGCCGTTTTTTGGGCGTTGTAACCCCACACCCGAATTCGCTTATATGTTAATTTACTACATCAACTATTTACTTTGCAATAATATTCCTTTCGCTTAGAATGTTGAAGAACAACTCCATTTTTATAGCATGGATTTGTGTTTGTGTAACGATACTAATTGTTTGATTATGTCCCTCTTTTTCTTGTAGCTGGGTAGCCTACCGTGACATCAATTATCAAGGACCCCAGTACCTCTTCACCAGAGGAACTTTCAACGGAACGTCGTCTAAGGGTCACTTTCAGAACAACGCCATATCATCCCTGAAGCCTATTGCTCGTAGCTGTCCTTGCTAAGATAGATGTAACGAGGACGAGGTCAGGCTAGCAAGTTTAATCAATATCTGATGTGATTGCTGAATATATACTGAAATCATCCATGGTCTCCTAAAGCGTGGTACTGATGTTATTTGGATAATGTTACCGTATCAAAGTAGTATACCAATAAAAGACTGTTCAATTTTAGATTTGTTTTCTTTATTTTCTCACTAATCTCAGGGGATCCGGATTAGGACAAGTGAAGTTATCCAGATTCTACATAGCTGCGGTGCAAAAATAACGTAGAATTGTTTGAATGGACGGATATTTTTTTTTCTGGTATAACCGCCCTATATCGTGTCTTATAACATAAAGCATTTTTTTCAGTTTGTTAGTCATATGAATAGAGATCCACAAACGTTTGATAAAAGCATGTAAAATTACGTATGATTAGGGTGCACTGCAGAAATGTTCCGGTAAATTATATGGCTAATTAGCTAACGTGATCCTAGGCATATTTTATAAAAAGATTGGATGAAATTGTCATGAATTATATAAATATCTGATTAGATTATATTTAAAATATTCTTAAACAGGTACATTCCATTATTTTGATATACAAATACATACATACTATGACGATTAGTAAATGATCTTTACCACATCTTTACCACGATCATTTACAATTCGTGGATTTGATAAAGTTATAAACAACTACTGGATATAGTAATTACCCATGATATAAAAATAGGATCTTATATGTGTGTCATTTCATATGAGATTTTATGAAACGAGTCTAAGAAGTTTTTAATTTTGCGAGCCTTGGCGATGATGTCATTTTATTGTTTCTGTCTGACGTCACAATGAATTTCCAGCTAATGAAAATCGCTCCATATTTCACTAGTGACAGACGCAAAAATATTACATGGGCGAAATCACTGAATATCAGGCGGATTATGTGATAAATATCAATATGGCCTGTCTACATCCACACTGGCATCTTGGTATACTAATGACAAAATTTAATCTATCTAATTTCATCAATAAACCTACTGGTATCTCCACAACAACAACGAACAACATACACACAAAAGAGCAAAATAAAAGTCCCTACCTGATACAACTATATCTTCTAATAAAATATGGAAAATTGCACATGATGTTTAAGGTATCAATAACAATCCACTTCTATTCCCCTTCAAGATCAAAACTTTCTACTCAATGGTAACACATTTACTGGACCAGACAGTAGAGCAGTATAAGGAAAAACCGGACATTATTTGATGCAATCATTAAACTTCATGAAATTGGGCATGTTGATAGCTTAGACTAACAAAATAAGATTGAAATCGGGAACCATTGTAAAATGTGCCTACTTCCGTTTGGCCGCCATTTTCATAGGTAATACATAATAAAGTAATGAAATAACTTAATAATATACAAAAATGCACATCATAATAAAAACATGAAACTTGGCATGTTAGTAGCCAAGACTACCAAAATAATATTAAAAGCGGGAGCCATTGCAAAATATACCTACTTCCGGTAATTCCAATATGGCCGCCTTATTATCAATTGAACAGTACAGCAGTCATTACAAAAAAGTACATTTCTTGTATAACACGGTTTTTTTTTCCATGGGAATCATACGAATAGTTGTTATCAGAGACACAACATGCATTTATAGGTATAATTTATTCGTTATTCTTTAATCGGTATTTTTAAGATTGCGACCATATTAAAGTCGAAATGTGGATACAGCAAAAAGTATTGATACAGTTACATCATTTGAGTTTTCGGTCAGACTTTATGTAACAATAGTACATTAAATATAATTGAGAACAAAGAATAGAATAATAGAAAACAGACATCCATTTCCGATCGCTTTCTAATAACATTTGGTTGTAATATCGGAAGGTTATAATGCATTTCAAATGATACATAATGTACTTCATTGAAGAGTTTGAACAGACTTTTAACAACTTTAAAATGAGTACGATAGTTATTAAGCAAATCGTTGCTTCCTTCCGATAGTTAATAGAAATATGATCAAAAAAATATTCAGCTTTATTACATGTTAAAATACTCTTTATATCAGACCTGCAATCGATACTATCAAGATTGGAATCTTTAATCGTATATATTAATTTCGGATAAATTTACCCCAATCTAATTAAAATTAAACTTGTAATTCCGCTCCACTACGATACTCTACGTTATGCTCGTATACAAGATCTAACAGAGCCCCGTTCGGGGTCACCTGAGCATGACACCTATGGTTAGCCAATCAGCGTGTCGTCTACGGAATCGTCGGTGTAATTGATTCATTCGGAAGTGTAAACGGCTAAGAGTATGTCCCAAGATGTTCCGATTCTAGGCCTGAGGTCATGCTGAGGTGACCCTGAACGGGGCATTGTTAGATCTTGTAACGTAACGTAGAGTATCGTAGTGGAGCGGAATTACAAGTCTAAGTTTAATTAGATTGACTTTACCCAGGGTTGTATTAACTTCCGAACGTTTAGTGTGAACCATACTAATTTGCACTAATTATCTTTTTTTTCTTGGTATGATATCAAATGCTATAAATATATAATAAACAAGTTTACTTTCTCGAGCACTTCCGCAGCCGTCACTACTTTCAGTAGTTTCTTATCGTAATATACAGACATATGTACATATGTGTATAGATTTAAGTAGAGGATCTGTTATGCGTTTCTCTTCATATTTAATTGATCATACGAGTTTAGAATTTTTCCTTTTTTGAGATCCTTTAGCTAGCAATCAATAAAGAATTGACTCTCATTCATGGATTAATATTTGCCTTTGTTTCTTCCCTATTGGAGTTTTCTGCCAAATGACCAATCAATCGATCTGTTGAAATTCAGAACGGTCAAATACCAATACGCTGTAATGACTTGTGCGAAAAATAGCCAAATTATCTATATTATTAATCTAGTTTATCATGTACGTCATTTTCAAACCTTTACATGTAAATGATTGATAAAAGAAGGGGCGAGTTCAATGCAAGTACAAATGTTGAAATCTATAAATTGTATAGCGCATAAGCGACTTCACAAACGACATTTTATATAGCGACGTATCCGTGACGTCACAGATTGACGTCACTTTTGTCGTCATGCAGGACTGTCGGACGTCGTTGTTCATCGCTCTGGACTACTTCTGTTTGATTTAGCATATTTGAAAGATGTTTTTATCGATAAGAATGTTAAATCGATAGGTTAGAATTGATACTGATTTTACGCACCGCTATGAATCTACTGATTAGTGTGATGTCGTCGTTCAATTCATCGTCTCGAAGTAAAATTTCGTAGTTACTACACACAAACAGTAAATAATAATGTCTGTGTGCAATAACCAAAAACATATTCTGACAAACGGAAATTATTCATTTTCTGTCGGCATCAAATACACATAGATGAAGACATATAAAATGATTTGTATGACCATATCAACGTTTACGATTAAGATTGAGTTGTTAAAATACAACATGATAATTGGTTGTTTGGTTTTGCGTTCAATTAAGGACATGCTAGGGTAAGGTGATGCCGTTATCCCCGCAAAACCGACCTACAGTCAGTTAAATTTATATAAATAAAATCGTAGTAAGCGTTTAAACTTTGCACCCATGATTAACGGGAACACTGAATTAATGGTAACAGATAAAAATAAAAATTTATTTAAAAAATATCCGGTAAACCGGCGTGCTAGGAACCAATCAGAACATAGCACACAATAGCACACACCTTTAGTTATCAGTTTGTCCATACCGAAGGAGTAAAGGTCATTTCATTTGTATAAGAGATATATTGGAATTTTACATTTTATAAAAATAAGTTTATTTTTATTGTTTTCTGTTTTACTAGTGATATTTGTCACGTCGTATGTATATATTCGTTTACGTGTGGTCGTACCGTCTTGTCTATGTTCCGGATGGGCCGCCGTACTGGGGGTGTGTGACCGAGGTGAGTCCGAGTTCGTGGCGGACACGTGAATTCGTGCAGAGTTGTGTACGGGTGATTTACGCCTTATATGCTGTGATAACAGCTTTATACCGATTCAGGCACAGATGACAGACTGTGGTAAGTCTATATCTATCATTCTTTTTCTAATTTGACTTTGTTTGTAGCCCTATACCTGAAAAATATCATTGGTAAACATTCGTTAGAACGTGCAGGTCAGTCATGCATAACATTGTTATTGTGATTTGCCATGTGTATTTTGAGTAGTTAGTGTTGAATATAATCTTGTATTTGGATGTATACATCTTTGAATAAGCTATATGCATATGTTTGGGTCAATATTATAACTTATATTCAGTACTATGGGTTTGTAAAGTACTCAGGTGAGAAATGTATGCGTGTGTGGAAAAAGTATGGAAGCCATGAATGGTCGTAAAATATTGCAGTTGTCATTGTCGATATAGCTATTTAGGAATACTGACCTCGCACCTATTCTGTTATTAAACATACCATTCTTGATGTTGTAATATAACATATCTTATGTTATTCGGAAATAACTTAGGGTTTTCTTTGTAATAATTTTCTGCTATTTTGTTAAAATGATTACCAAGTTTTGACTTAGGTGCATATTGAGTTGTGTGCAAGTATTAGTTGATTTGTTTATTCATTTAAGCTCCAAGTGACGGTCACATGACCAGGAGGACATAACCTCAACCAGGGCCTAGCCAATTTACAAGGGAGTATGGGCGTCAGGACCCTCATCCAGGAAGGTCAGCCATCAGAACCCCAAGGGCCAGACCACCGAGGAGTATGTTATGATGACACGGATTGTGTCCACGTTGCGACGCTGACATTGCGTCAGGATTTGTGGCACAGTTACATTGAGGTATCTGCCACTTTATCACATTAGAGTATCCTGTGTGGAACTTACAGATATTACTACGCTCCGACTGTGGTCGGAGATGCTGTTTCCCTTAGTGGGCCGACGCCAATTGTAGCAACGTGTGGGACCGTGGCGTTGCTGGTGACTTTTCGTGACTTTGTGACTCAGTGTGACGGAGCAGAGACTTAAGATACTGAATATTTGGTGTAGAACGGAATGAGAGTGAGTATGATTTGTGTTTAATGTAAATAAATGATTAATTGTTTTCATTGTTTTCATTTCCCATCTAAATACTCGACGCTCGTCCTACGTAACAAATTGGTGTCAGCGGTGGGATGACTGACGTGTTATTATTTGGGAATTGAACACATGATTGTATATATTTGCATTAGCTTTACATTAGGTTAGGTGGTTTGCCAGATATTTACTCTTGTTTGGGTAGCATATTTGTCTACGTTCTTGATACCCTTCTCTTCTTTCTCTCCGTTCCCACTATCTTTGTGATAAGAGCATTTCATGTGGAACATGCACCAAGGTGAGTAACAGGATACAGTCAGAAGAGTTGGATCAAGTAGTCCGGATACATTTCTGCAGTTGGTGAGTATAATCCATGTCTTCTTTTGTTGTCTGGTGTATTGTGTTTTGATTCTTTTTATTCACAAATTAGTTTTTCAGACGTGTTAGGGTTTTGTTGTTTAACAAATATGTCGTCGTTACAAGAACTGCTTGCGATGGGAAAGGAGATGAGTTATGAAGGGAAAGAGCTTCAGGACTTTGTGAGTAGGCAGCAAGCACAGGCAAGGGAAGAGCGGGAAAAGGATCGTGCTTTCCGTTTTGAGATGGAAAAAACAAATTTGCTTCGGGAACAAGCCAAGCGGGAAGCTGAGCAGGAGCAAAGAGCAGAAGAGCGGTTAGAGCAGGAACACAAGAGGAAACTGGAACTCATACATGCTGAGGGTGGTGAACGGAATGCGGAAGACCATGTTCATAGAGACCCTGTGGTTCAGCGGGGACCAAAGCTACCAGGGTTTATGAGACTCGTGATAACATGGATGCCTCCCTCCAGCGGTTCGAGCGCTACGCTGAGGCACAGAAGTGGGATCACAACCATTGGGGAGCACATCTCAGCGCATTATTGAAAGGTAAGGCTTTGGATGTATTTTCACGTCTGCCTGTGGATAAAGCGTTGGATTTTGGTGAGCTGAGGAAAGCGTTGCTATTGAGATTTGAGATGACGGAGGAAGGATTCAGGAAAACCTTTCGCTCAGCTAGGCCTGAAGGCAGTGAGACATTTCTGCAGTTTGCTACTCGATTGGAGAACTATATAGAGAGGTGGGTGGAGCTGAGTAAGACTACCAAGTCATATGTGAGCCTGAAAGATCTCATGCTTAGAGACCAGTTCATCCATGGATGCGGACAGGAATTATCCTTGTTTTTGAAGGAACGATCTCCGGCTTCGTTTGAGGAAATGGCAAAACGTGGAAGCAAGAGGTACGAAGGTATGTTAGGTCATATCTAAAGGGCAGAAATCAGGTTACAGTAAACCACACCACGGATCATCTTCTTCTAATGATGCTACCTCTAAGACATCTACGAAGGACAAGAAGTGCTACAACTGTGGTAAGTTGGGTCATATTTCGTTTGATTGTCGGGTAAAGAAGAATGTGTCTGGAAACAAAGTAGCCAGCCTAGTTGAGGAGGGGAAAAGCAAAAGGAAGATGAGGGGTGCAAAAAAGGGGAGTAAGAAGGATTGGACATCGGCAACAACCAAGTCTTCCGGTGAGGATTAAACAGCTCTGAGTATATCCTGTGATGTTAGGAGTTCCCAGTCTATGGGCATGCCAGTGGTGAAAGGCTATGTTGGAACTCACTGTGTGTCAGTTCTTCGTGATACAGTGTGCAGTGGCGTCGTTGTTAGACGCTGTTTGGTTGACAAAGAGAGTGTCACTGACAAAGTTCAGGTGTGTACGTTTGCCGATGGTTCAAAGTTAGAAGCGCCTATTGCTGTAGTGGAGGTGGACTCGCCTTATTTTGTTGGAACTACTGAGGCTTGGGCTCTCGAGACCCCATTATATGATCTTATTATTGGCAACATTCCGGGAGCATTACCCCCAGATCAGTCTGACGAGAAGTGGGAGAAGGAACGAAATATCCAGGCAGTAGAGACGCGCGCACAAGTGAAGAAGAAAGGTATGGCGTACAAGTCGCTGAAGGTGCCTGATTTTATAACTGATATATGTAGTGTGGAAGAGCTCAAGGAGGAGCAGCAAAAAGACCCAACGTTGACTAAGTTTAGGAAATTGGCGTCTGAAGAGGAGACCTACGAAAGGGACGATGGAGGTTCGTCTACTATATTCTATCAAAAGGGTGTAATGTATCGCAGGTTCCAGAGCCCGAAAGTAAGGAATGGTATGACCTTTCGACAGTTGATCGTCCCTGAGCGGTATCGTGATATGGTGATGAGGCTAGCGCATGAATCTGTCATGTCTGGACACTTAGCTGCTAAACGGACTGCCAACCGTGTTTTGTCGGAGTTCTTTTGGCCGGGTGTTCAAGCGGAGGTCACGAGATTTTGCAGATCTTGCGATATATGTCAAAGGACATTCCCGAAAGGAAGAGTTCCCACGGCTCCTCTTGGTGATATGCCTCTCATCGATACCCCCTTTAAGAGAATTGCGGTGGATCTCATTGGACCACTGGACCCGGCGACTGACCGAGGGAACCGTTTCATTTTGACTGTTGTAGACTACGCAACCCGATATCCGGAAGCGGTCGATTTGAAGAGCATCGACACCGAGAGGGTTGCAGAAGCACTTGTCGACATTTTCAGTAGAGTGGGTATTCCATCAGAAATGCTCAGCGACCAAGGCGCACAGTTCACATCAGACATGATGAGGGAGGGTAAGCCGACTTTTATCCATTAGGCAGCTGACCACTACGCCATATCATCCGATGTGCAACGGTTTGGTGGAAAGGTTTAATGGTACCCTGAAGCAAATGTTGCGCAAGATGAGCGCAGAACGGCCCAAGAATTGGGACAGATTTATCAACCCTCTGGTGTTTGCTTATCGTGAGGTTCCTCAAGAATTTCTTGGATTTTCACCGTTTGAGTTGCTTTATGGTAGAGCTGTTAGATGACCCATAATGATCTTGAGGGAACTGATGACAAAAGATATTCCAGATGAGGAAGTAAAGACAACGTATCATTACGTAATGGACTTACGTGAAAGGATGGAGGAAACGTGTCGATTGGCTTCTGATCAACTTCAGAATGCGAAGGTCAATCAGAAGAGACACTTCAACAGAAGAACGAGACAATGACATCTTACGCCGGGTGGCAAAGTTTTGGTGCTTTTGCCAACAAAGGCCAATAAGCTATTGATGCAGTGGAGAGGACCTTACGAGGTAGTTGAGAAGGTTGGTCCATCAGATTACCGTGTCAACCGAGATGGGAAGGTGAAAGTACTGCACATAAACTTACTGAAGAAGTACGAGGAGCAAAAGGGTCGTGATAACTTGACGGCAGTAGTTACCGGGGATGTCATGGTCTGCGTCATGTCTATGTTTATCGACGAATGCGATGAAGATAAAGGAGAGGATTTTGGTCTTATGTTGGAGACTATTCCTGGTGGTAAAGGAAAAGAAGGGATCCAAGATGTGGATGTATCACAGAATTTATCCGAGGACCAGAGGATTGAGGTGAAGTCACTACTCGAGGGATATACAGATGTGTTAACCGACCAGCCAGGAAGGACCGTACTGATTGAACATGACAAGGTCACCACAACAGCGGAACCTGTACGTGTGAAGCCGTATCCGCTGCCATTCAACATCAAGGCAGTGATAACGGAGGAAGTAGACAAGATGTTGGAAATGGGAGTAAAAGAGCCATCATCGTCGCCATATTCAGCTCCTGTAGTGATGGTCAAAAAGAAGGACGGCTCAAATCGGTTCTGCATTGACTTCAGGAGACTTAACCGAGTTACCGTGTTTGACGCCGAGCCTATGTCGAATACGGACGAGATATTTTCCAGATTAGCAGGCGCTCGTTACTTCTCCAAACTCGACCTCAGTAAAGGATACTGACAGGGGCCATTGACGGAGAGAGCAAAGCCGATGACAGCTTTTACAACACCAACGGGGTTGTTCCAATTCCGAGTGATGCCTTTTGGGTTGGTGAACGCTCCGGCGACTTTTAGTCGTATGATGAGGAAGTTATTGGCGGGGATGAACCATTTAGAGAACTTCATTGATGATATCCTTATCTACACCTCGACGTGGAGGAACACTTGGATGTGTTCGTCAGGCTGTTTTCACGGCTGCGCGATGCAGGATTGACCGCTAGACCCAGGAAGTGTGCACTGGGGTTCGCAAGCTTACCTTGTCCTTGACATGTTGTTGGCTCAGGACGACTTGAACTGGAGGAAGCAAAGGTGAAGGCGATAGCTGAAGCTCCACGACCAGCCAGCAAGAAATAAGTCCGGTCGTTCTTGGGATTGGCTAGTTTTTACAGGAAGTTCATTCCGAATTTCGCCGCCATTAGTGTGCATCTGACGGACTTGACAAAGAAGGGTAGCCCCAACAAAGTCGTATGGGACGATTGCCATGACATTGCCTTCAACACATTGAAGAAGATGCTAACAGCAGGTCCGGTATTGAAGCTTGCTGATCTGGAGCACGAGTTCATCCTTCGCACCGATGCATCTGATACGGGATTAGGTGGCGTGATTTTACAGGAGGAAGGGGATAAGAAACTACCTGTTGCCTACGCCAGTAGCAAGCTACTACCTAGAGAACAACATTATGCCATAGTAGAGAAAGAGTGTCTAGCCATCGTCTGGGGGATCCAGAAATTCGAGCCATACCTGTATGGAAGAGAGTTTATCCTGCAAACAGACCACCAGCCCTTGACCTATTTACACAGGTCGAGAACAGCAAATGCCAGATTGATGCGATAGCCGTTGATCCTACAGCCTTACAGATTCAGGATCCGAGCAATCAAAGGAGTGGACAACGTTGGTGCTGATTATTTGAGAAGACTCTGAGCTAAAATACTCTGTGGAAGTTGGAAAAAGTGTACCACTTTTTTCGGAAAGGTGGGTTTTTGTCACGTCGTATGTATATATTCGTTTACGTGTTGTCGCATCGTCTTGTCTATGTTCCGTATGGGCCGCCGTACTAGGGTGGGTGACCGAGGTGAGTCCGAGTTCATGGCGGATACGTGAATTCGTGCAGAGTTGTGCACGGGTGATTTACGCCTTATATGCTGTGATAACAGCTTTATACCGATTCAGGCACAGATGACAGACTGTGGTAAGTCTATATCTATCATTCTTTTTCTAATTTGACTTTGTTTGTAGCCCTATACCTGAAAAATATCATTGGTAAACATTCGTTAGAACGTGCGGGTCAGTCATGCATAACATTGTTATTGTGATTTGCCATGTGTATTTTGAGTAGTTAGTGTTGAATATAGTCCTGTATTTTGATATATACATCTTTGAATAAGCTATATGAATATGTTTGGGTCAATATTATAACTTATATTCAGTACTATGGGTTTGTAAAGTACTCAGGTGAGAAATGTATGCGTGTGTGGAAAAAGTATGGAAGCCATGAATGGTCGATAAATATTGCAGTTGTCATTGTCGTTATAGCTATTTAGGAATACTGACCTCGCACCTATTCTGTTATTAAACATACCATTCTTGATGTTGTAATATAACATATCTTATGTTATTCGGAAATAACTTAGGGTTTTCTTTGTAATAATTTTCTGCTATTTTGTTAAAATGATTACCAAGTTTTGACTTAGGTGCATATTGAGTTGTGTGCAAGTATTAGTTGATTTGTTTATTCATTTAAGCTCCAAGTGACGGTCACATGACCAGGAGGAGGACATAACCTCAACCAGGGCCTAGCCAATTTACAAGGGAGTATGGGCGTCAGGACCCTCATCCAGGAAGGTCAGCCATCAGAACCCCAAGGGCCAGACCACCGAGGAGTATGTTATGATGACACGGATTGTGTCCACGTTGCGACGCTGACATTGCGTCAGGATTTGTGGCACAGTTACATTGAGGTATCTGCCACTTTATCACATTAGAGTATCCTGTGTGGAACTTACAGATATTACTACGCTCCGACTGTGGTCGGAGATGCTGTTTCCCTTAGTGGGCCGACGCCAATTGTAGCTACGTGTGGAACCTTGGCGTTGCTGGTGACTTTTCGTGACTTTGTGACTCAGTGTGACGGAGCAGAGACTTAAGATACTGAATATTTGGTGTAGAACGGAATGAGAGTGAGTATGATTTGTGTTTAATGTAAATAAATGATTAATTGTTTGTAGATTCCTTGTTTTCATTTCCCATCTAACTACTCGACGCTCGTCCTACGTAACAATAATAAAAGAGTAAAACAACCTAGTGCCAGTATGCTGAAGTTATTTTTACATACAATGTATTTTACTCCATTCTTCATTCTTAATACTTATTGAAATAAAAATTAATCAATACGCATGCAAATAAGTATCAACAGGTAACTTCTACAGGTAAATTTAATAGTTGGCATTTGGAAAAAAACATATAATCATTTTTAAAACAAACTACCTTACATGTAACCCTTTGTATCAGGTAATGTGTTATTAATTGTTGTTGACGCGTGTTCCCTACACAAGCCGGATATACTTCATAGTAAATGTTCTACGTTAATAAAGGTTACATTATCCCGGGCATATGGTTTTATCAAAAACTTTCGACAAATTAAAAATACGTTTACTTATAAGACATAAACGCAGGGAAAAATCATAATACTGAAATAGGGTACATGCAACTCTAAATTTCATTGATCATTCCCTGTGTTATTTTGTTCTTTTTTTTATCTTTTTTTTTTCTTTTTTTGTCTGTTTTTTTTTTGGGGGGGGGGGGGGATTTTTTTTAACATACAAATATAGAAATGATACGTTGGGTCGATTATTTTTCTTCAGTAACTCCGGATTTCCTCCACCAACAAACCTGGCACGTCGTCCTTACATGACCCTGGCTGTTGATGAGACGTTTTCCAGACTGAACTAAATGTACTTGTCAAGGAATACACAGATACATTAACCCAGTGCCTTAAAAAACAAAAATGGAAAACTTCTTATCAAAAGGTATTTATTAATTACTCTATCCTCATTTAATTTCTATTATCTTATATCTAATCATTGATTAGTATGGAAAAACATTAAACACACTGTGTGTATCAAAACCAAGCATTCATTTTAGTGACACTTATATCGAATCATATTATGAAGACAATACACGGCAGATTTTGCTTCTATTGAGAACTAATTATTGTGATGAACAACTGCTTACAGTGATCAAACGTATTTAAATATTTTCATAATCATATGTTTGAATATCACATTAAATATGACAATTGAAATTCAAAATAGAAACTGCGTTGTTATTTATTTAGATCTATTTTCAATTTCAACTTTTTTTTTGCACATAAGATGCAAAATGATTTGGCATCAGGCAAAACCTATATTAGTTATCTCTAAACAAATCCGATATGGTACAGTTATCAACAAAATATTTTAACATTCAATATAACACATCTTGAATGAATATTATCATTATTAGTGTATCTCCCCAACCTATCACTGAAAAAAATCGAAACAAATATATTTTAGTTTCAGATATGTACTCTGATATACATTGAAATAGAATGTATCTTTTTTTTTCATCACAATGCTCACATCCATATAATATAGAGTTTTTATTAAAAAATGCGAGTGGGAAATATTAGGGTTGTCTACTGAGTGTTGATCTTAATTGATTAAATAATGGACATATACAAATGTAGTGGCGAGAGTAGTACCACTAAGGTCACAAGAGCACTTTGGAGAATCTCTCTTATTTTTCACAAAATAGGTCAGAATTTAGACTAGATGTGTATTTTTTTATATCAGATTGCACTTAATTATTATTAAAAGTGGTATTTTAAGTGTGCAACAGTATTTACATTCGATAACCAAAGTTTAAAGTGAAAAAAAAAATCCCTAAAAGTACTTGGAAAATACTAGTATAGTAACATGCAGTTCTGCGCATAGGAATATTGAAATATCTTGTCCTCCTTAGTGGATGCACTATCTCTCATTTTCAGGCTGATATAACAGAGAGTTGTACAATTGCTTTCAAACGCTGTGGAGCAAAGCCATGGAGTATCTTAAACATAAGAATCAGTTAGTATTTTGACACCGATCAGAGGAGATTCCCAAGCTAGTTTTTTATAACGTAAATCATGGGAGGTACTTCTGTGCAATCCCGTAATAATCCTAGCTACGCCTAAGTGAACAGACTCTATCATAAGTTTACACTGTTCAGTAGAGTTATGCCATAAAACATGTGCATATTCTAAAATAGGTACAATAAATTCTAAATCTTTTGTTAATGTTTTTTTTTAATATTTATCCTTTAAAATGCTTTCTGGTATGCATACTATATAAGTCACATTGATGAGTTCATTTCCAATCGTCAGAAAGCAAAACTCCTAAATATGTGCTAGGTGTATAAACTGTTCAGACATATGATTGTTGCATGAATATTGTTGCATACAAGTAATATATTCAGGTCTGTGCCATTGTTTTAAGGGTTTTTTTAAAACACCCACTCGATTCCAAAAGGAATGTTTATCTTTGTCGAGCCGCCCACTTGTGTTTCCTTATCCGCAGCGTCCCGGATATACCTTTGGGTAACAAAGTATATAAGGGGCCACTACCAGACGGACACCACACCGCACCGCACCTGAGAAACCACAAGTTGTTGCTGGTAGCCGTTAGAGAGCTAAAGATACCAAAATCCTTTGTTTCCTGTCTGATCATACCTGATTTCGAAAATGAGTGCTCCATCAGCTGTTACACCTTTAGTAAATACCAAACGTTTCTTTTCTTTTTAAAGACTTATGTGTTCGTTCGACACTTGCTAAACCATATATTTGCTGTTTACTATTAAATTGAACGTTCATTATCAAACATTTTCGTTCTTATAAGTATTACCTTTTTGAGACCATAAAAGACTGTATAACTATCATAGCATGATATGATGAATAAAATTGGTTCATGTTTCATATGGATATATAAATTTTAATTGAATAATGCAGACAGCAGCGAATATATCAAACAATTATCAAAAACAAATGTAGCACGTACTATTCTCATAAACTGAACGCTGGGTTCTCTCTTACTGGGTGATCTCTCTAACTTTGCTTACCAATGGAACTGCTTCAATCATAATAATAGTTGATATAAAATCATAAACAATGATGATTTAAAATATATGATGTGTTGGACAATCCTGATTTTAATACATCTGTTGATATTAACACCGATTATTCGCTTTACCTTTTTGCATATATAATGTTTTTAATCTGCATGCTTTCTTTCCGCTTTCAATTAAGAAGCTACCTTATAATACCAATTTTAGTGTTCATTGATGACCATTTGCTATATGAAATGCATCTAAACTGCTTCAACTTTGATGTCATTTTTTTCAGAGTTATTTAATCTACTGCGATGCTTTCGATATAAATACTATAAAACAAAATAATGCTTTTCAACACATTATTGAAATTATAATCTATTCCCAGATAACCATCTACGACAAACGTGATTGTGAAGGTGCCCTGAAGGATGTTTCCGGACCTATATATGATTTGACCATCTCTGGGTTCAGAAAGTTTCTTCCGTTAAGGTTACTCGTGGGGTGTAAGTATTGTATCATTCAAAGTAATATAATTACATATTAATATCATAATTATAACTTGTTGTCTGACGTTCTAGAATTATAATTTTGGCATGTAACATGTTGACTCATTGTGGCTTTATAATAACATTAATACATATCTAGAAATGCCAAGGCATGATAAAACTCTAGATTTCATTGTATTAAAAACCCCAAAAAATGTCATCTACGGCGTTCATTACTGCTTCTGAACACTGATCTACATTTAAATGACAGGGATTATTTTCTTTTGTGTTATAGTATGTTGCACTGTGTTGGTTGATATTCTTTGTGAATTTCGTATAATTTCATATTCGTATTATTTTCAATATTTTACAGATGGTTGCTTTTCAAGGAGTGCAACCTTGGTGGAAATATTTATGTGGTTTGGGAAGGGACAAACTGTAAATCTACCCGAGTTTTGTACGGCATATCTCAAACCAATCGAAGTGGTAAGTAACGCAAATCTGTACGTGGTGTCAATGGTTATAAAAGGACCTCTTTCACGAACAATGGAAATTTGCCCACGAACCAATTTTATTAAAACTAAATGTTACATGTAGCAACATTAATGCAAACCCTTGAAATACGTTTAAAAAAAATCAAAAGGTCCCAGGGGCCTGTGCTGTGGCCAAATTAATGTTGTCCAGTATAGGTGTATGACAGGGTTCCCTTTTTGATCCAAAAAGTTATAAAAATAATGTTTTATGTCATAAAACAGTATTATTTTCTGAAGAGTATAAATAATTACATATTATGATCACAAATATGTAGGCAAAATGGGACAAATAAAATTTTGGTAAATTTTAAAACAGAAAATATCGAAATTTTGGGTGTTATTTTCGGCCATGTCAATTATTAACAATGGTGATTCACCCACTTCCAGTTTGAGTGCTCCAAAGATATTTTCTAAAACGTTGGCTCATTACCTGAAGTAAATATTGTGAAAATTTCAGAAAAATTGTGGACCGGTAAATTTGTCGTTTAAAGGTCTTAATGAGGCAAGGTCTATTTTTAGCAGTATTACACCGTGGTTGCACCACGGCCCTTTTCAATCATAAAATTGAGAAAACAAAGAAACTAATTTCTTAATCTTATTTAATACTCATTAGTTACATTAAATTTAAAGTAATATATGATTTTATAACCTATATATTGTAGAATAATCAAAATATTGAATCACAATAACAAAGTATTTCGGAATTTTTAGGGCATTATCATTCACTTTTCAAGCTAGATGATGATTGCAACTGCATTCTCAGAAATATTATTTTTATTTACAGCTGAAAGGCATATAAAGTAAAATAATAACAAAATCCAGAAAAAAATGGGTGGGAGTAGATTATTATGTAAGAGGATCAAGTTTTTACCAATTTTCACACATCCCGTATATTAGTGCATATATGTATAATATTGTTGTTTTTCAAAATATTGCGCTTTCAAAGTGTTGGCAATGGCATCAAATCACACCATTACAAGTTTTTATTTAAAAAAAACATAGACAAATTGATATATGATTTTTTTTCGTTCAAAAATGTATTAATTTTACTATATAAGTATTTCTTAGCAGTTTAATATTTAGATTGTTCAGAACATTTTGTGATCAATCAACTGAAGTTTGATTTCGAGTTTTTTTTAATTTTCTTTAGAATTTTCATGAATTCTGTAAAAGTTAACTAAGAATTTTTTTTTCAGTTAAAAAAATAACAGCATCTTTTATGGTTAATGAAACAGTCAAAAGTTTTTGAGGTCCACAGTTTTATTTTTCATAATTAGCTTTCTGTATCGTAAACACATCATACTATCAATCAAAATGGCATAAGGTTTATCATTTCAGGTAAAAAAAATGATTTTATAAGAAATTTGGTTATCACAACATGAATTATACATGTCAGGGGGATCCAAATAAATAAATTTATACGTGACACAAAGCTAAGTAACATAAAGTATATGCAATACACTGCATCTAAATGATTTCCAGTTTGATCAGACACTCTCATTTCCTGTTTGACTGTTTCTCCATTATCTCTGTACGATTAATACCATATCCGCCAATTAAGATTTTTAGAGATGTTTTTGTCCATACGGATTACTTTACATTTACCTATAAAAACTCATATAATTCTAAACTCAAAGTCAGTTTATATAGTATTGAATAAAACGGTTTCATCGCCACACACTCTTTACCACGGGGATATACACCATGTCCATGTACTGTGATCGAAGCGTTTCTTTTGTGTCTATTACTCAGTAAAACTGTTTAATTTTCTAATTATATAATAATACTAACATGGAATTCAAATATGATTATTGACAATAAAGATAAATCAAGTTTTGATGATCTACTTACAGGTAACGTCTATTTTCATTATTAAAACTGCTACATTCAGTTAGTTATTTTGCAAATTTAAAGAAGTATTTGCCATTAATGTATCTAAATCTGAAATGATACATCACTGAGTTTCCCGAAAAAAAATAAACTTAAAATCTAAAACGACATAATATGTTAAAGTGATGAGATTTACATTTTTTAGCATGAATCAACATAAATGTTTATCAGAAGTGTTAGCCCTGCAAATAATTGAACTACTGTAGGTTTGTAACATGACCCGTGTAACCTGGTAACTCTTCCCTCTCAAACCATACAGTTACAGAATCCCATTTTATTCACTCTCTTCACTGTAAATATGCTCTACAATTACAAAATAAATCATTAGAACAGGACATATTAGTGAAGCTACTTCAAATGCAAAACAGCTTATTGTGGTCATAAAACACCCAAATGTTTTGTAATTTTGATTATGTAAAACTTAATTTTTCTACGAAGTATCACTAAATAAATCAATTTGAAATCATATCAAGCGTTACAGATGAGTATTGGATTATACATTAATGTTTTGCACCGTTAGATTCGTGATAAATGATCCAAAATAAGCATATTCTTAACATTATGTAACGTTACTAAAAATAGACCATGCTATATTATAACCTTTAAACGACAAATTTTTACCGGTCCACAATTTTTCTGAAATTTTCATAATATTTACTTCAGGTAATGAGCCAACTTTTTAGAAAATATTTTTGGTGCACTCAAACTGAAAGTGGGTGAATCACCATTGTTAATTATTGACATGGCCGAAAATAACACCCAAAATTTCGATATTTTCTGTATTTAAAATGAAGCCAAAATTTTATTTGTCATATTTCGCCTTCATATTTGTGATCATAATATGTATTTTTTATACTCTTCAGAAAATAAAACAGTTTTATGACATACAACATTATTTTTATACCATTTTGGATCAAAAAGGGAATCCTGTCATACACCTCTACTGGGCAACATTAATTTGGCCATAGCACAGGCCCCTGGGACCTTTTGAATTTTTTTAAACGTATTTCAAGGGTTTGCATTTATATTGCTACATATTACATTTAATTTCAATAAAATTGGTTAGTGGGCAAATTTCCATTGTTCGTGAAAGAGGTCCTTTCAAGGTTTTCTTAATCATTGATATCACTATTTTTTTTAAAATCATATTCTGGTATAAAAGAAATTTTGAATGCAAACTGTGTGAATACGCGTATCAAACAACATTTGTTTCATACCCATTTCATTCTGGAAATTTAAATATAGTAAATTCAGTAGTTACAATTAATTTTCCACTTTCCAATTTATACTTACTAAATAAAATTAATTTACGGACACGATTCCATAAACTTTCCGAAGGATTTTTTTTTCAAATCAATACGCAACGTAAATATTTCTATTGTGACGTCACGATAACATCAGATTTTGCGCCATCCTCGGATTTGTCAACTTGGTCAGCGAATCAGAGAGCCAGATTTAGTGTGAAAACAAAAAAGATAAAACAATTATATGTATATGAACAATGAGAATTATTTTTTTAGGATCTTTATGAAAAACAAAAGGATATTTTGATAATGCTAAAAAGCAAAGACAGCTTATTACGTCACCACTATCTGATACTGTTAAACGTTTTGCTGGTAAGACCACTATGACGTTATGTCATAACCAGCGTCAGAAAACAATGACTGATTAATTGATTGACATTGGGATTATAACTTAATCTACTAAACACGTCCGATTTTCACCATGTTTGAAAACAAATTTGATCTTTTATGAAACTCGTTGGCAAAGTTACTTAGAATTAGTTTATTCACATGCTAATATTGTCAGCAATGCAATATTGATTTTATGTTCAAAATCCAAGTGATTTTTGTTCTTAATCTTACAAAATAGTAATCTTTGTCATCTATTATAAATCAGGCAGTTAACAATAATCTGGAAATATAATCTAATTTCATATGTTACACCGATCTCCATTGGTTAGATCTTTGAGGTTATTTTTCAATAAATCGAAAGAATTGTACGTCACGTATTATGACGTCATAAACACAAAACGTTTTCGCAGGGGATTTTAAAAGCGGCACAGTCATTGGCCAAACTGAATTATTGGATAAGATACCATTGCACAACAACTTAATTTGTTTTATTGCAAAGGTCACTAAAATTGCGAAAATGTATGCCTTATTAGTACCTGAGCGAGTTATCTGAATTAAATCATAGGCATTATTCTCACTATCTTTTGGGGTTATGAAGTCATAGACAAAAAACGGACAGACATTCTTTTTCATAGACGCGAAGCGTCTATGAGGAATGTCCTTCTGGTTTTTGTTTCAAATAGTTTTGAAACTTGTCTGTAGGATTTCACAGAAAAGCCAGAGATGACTGTCTATACCGGACCGTCCTTTACCGGACAACAGAAAACATTTAATAAAGCTGACGCAGACCTCGTCGGAACTAACTTTCAGGATACCATCACTTCTGTGGTCGTCGAGAGCGGAGCGTAAGTGTATACACAAAATATCGATTCAGATACAATATATGTTTATTTAAATGCGCTCTAAAAGCAAATCACTTAATTTGAATACCTGTAGGAATCCTTAGTTTTTTTTGTTTCAGTGTTCACATTATCGCCATTTTGTAGGCGTTGTAACCCCACACACCCGCATTCGCTTATATTTTGTATTTACTTTATCAACTATTTACTATGCAATTATATTCCTTTCGCTTAGAATGTTGAAGAAAAAATCCATTTTTATAGCATGGGTTTGTGTTTGTGTAACGATACTAAATAAGAATTTAAATAAAAACACAAAAAAAACTCGCTAAAACTCATGTATTTATAGATCACTGTTATCATAAGATACTAATTGTTTGATTATGTCCCTCTTCTTCTTGTAGCTGGATAGCCTACCGTGACATCAATTATCAAAGACCCCAGTACCTCTTCACCAGAGGAAGTTTCAACGGAACGTCGTCTGAGGGTCACTTCCAGAACAACGCCATATCATCCCTGAAGCCTATTGCTCATAGCTGTCCTTGCTGAGATAGACGTAACGAGGACGAGGTCAAGCAACCAAGTTTATTCAATATCCGATGTGATTGCTGAATATAAACTAAAATCATTCATGTCCTCTTTAAGCGTGGTACTGATGATATTCTGGACAATGTTACTGCATGAAACTAGTAGATCAATAAATGACTTTTCAATTTCAGATTTGTTTTCTTTATTTTCTCACTGATATCAGGGGATCCGGAATTGGGCAACTGAAGTTATCAGATTCTATATAGCGACGGTGCAAAAATAATGTAGAAATGTATTTATAGAATGGACGGATATTTTTTCTGGTATAACCACCGTAAATCGTGTCTGGTAACAATATAAGCATTTTTTAAAGTTTGTTTGTCATATGAATAGAGATCCACGCACGTTGGATAAAAGCATGTAAAATTGCGTATGATCAGAGTGCACTGCAGAAATGTTCCGGGTAAATTATATTGCTAATTAGCTACCTTGATCCTAGGCATATTTTACAAAAAGATTGGATGATATTGTCATGAATTATATAAATATCTGATTAGATCATATTTAAAATATTCTTAAACAGGTACACTCCATTATTTTGATATACCAACATATACATACTATGACGATTAGTTAATGATCTTTACCACGATCACTTACAATTCCTGGACTTGATGAAGCTATAAATACTTACTGGATATAGTAATAAATATCAATAAATATCAATATCACCAATCTACATCAACACTGCCATCTTGGTATACTAATGACAAAATTTCATTTATCCAACATCATTAAATAACCTTCTGGTATCTCCACAACAACAACGAACAACATACACATAGAAAAGCAAAATAAACTAATTCTGCACTCAAATGCAAAGTTATTATATGTATAGATTCTAAAGAAATGAAACCATTTCGGGACGCAAAAACGTCATATCTTAATGGAAAATCTAAAAAAAGTTCCTATCTGATTAAACTATATCGTCCAATAAAAGGTGGAAAATTTGCACATAATGTTTAACATATCCATAACATTCCACTTCTATTCCCCATCAAGATCAACTATGTCTACTCAATGGTAACAAATGATTTATTTCGCTCTAATTCAATAGATTACCAGCAATGCCAACGTGGGCATCCTATTGAGGATGCCCATCACTTCTTCTTTACATGTTATAATTACGTTGACCAGACAATTCAATTATTTCGAACTTTAAACAACTTCATTCCTTTAGACCTGCAGCTGCTTACTACATGGAAGTCCAGATTTATCTCTTGAAGATAACATTACAATATGTCAGAGCACTCAACAGTATATAACTGACTGTAATAGGTTTTAACCCCCTCACTCCTCCTTGTCGTTTCCTATTTATAATATGAACTGGCGAACGAAGAGAAACGTAATTAAGAAAGCAACAGATTGACAGGAGAAAGATACCAAGGCACGGGATATGATGAACTTTAAGTAAAACAACGAGAAAAGAACAGAGATCAGTACAACTTCAGTCGTCAGCATCGGGAGTGATCACAAATACATACACTTCAATAAATTAGGTAATTATATACATTTATTAAAATAAACTCTCTCTCTCTCTCTCTCTCTCTCTCTCTCTCTCTCTCTCTCTCTCTCTCTCTCTCTCTCTCTCTCTCTCTCTCTCTCTCTCTCTCTCTCATGACGTTTGGCACGTTAATAGTCAAGACTAACAAAATAAGATTAAAATCGGGAGCCATTGCAAAATGTGCCTACTTCCGGATTTTTTTTTCAAGATGGCCACCATTTTCATAGGTAAAACTTAGCAAAGTGATGAAATAACTTAATAATATACAATAATGCATATCTCAATAAAAACATGAAACTTGGCATGTTAGTAGCCAAGACTACCAAAATAATATTAAAAGCGGGAGCCATTGCAAAATGTACCTACTTCCTGTAACTCCAATATGGCCACCTTATTAACAGTTGAACAGTACAGCAGTCATTACAAAACAAAACGAATATGTCTTTTTACGTATTATAACACGTTGTTTTCCCATAAAAATCATATATTTAGTTTTTATCAGAAACGCAACTTACATATATAGGTAAAATCTGTTCATAATTTGATTCCATTATCGGTATTTTAAAAATCGCGACCATATTAAAATCGAAATATGGATACAACAAAGGGCATTGATAGGGTTACATTAATTGAATTTTTGGTTAGACTTTATGTAACAATTGTAAATTGTATATAATTGAGAAAAAAGAATAAAATAATAGATAACAGACATCCATCTCCGATCGCTTTGTAATTGCACTTGGTGGTAATATCGAAAGGTTATAGTACATTTCCAATGATACATAATGTACTTCAACGAACAGGTTGAACAGAATTTTAACATCTTTAAAATGAGTACGATGGTTTAAGCAAACCTTTGCTTGCTTTCGGTAGGTAAAAGAAATTTAATGAGCTTTATTCCATGTTAAAGTACTCTTTATATCAGATTTTAGATCAGTATTGTCGAGATTAGAATCTTTGACCGTAAATGAAAAACACGTGTGTAATTGGGACGGTGACTGTTTGTTAAAATTATACAGCTAATGTTCCTCTTATCGAGTACACTAGCCTGAGTTCCTTATATAAATATTAACTTTATATATATATCGACCTGACTTCTAGTGATAATATTAAATACTACTTCATGATTGTTTTGAAATTAAATGTAACATTATGTGATACATATTCTAAAATTATTACATGTAAAAAAAACTGTAAACGAATATTAAAATTTTATTTCAATTAAGAACTCCCCCCCCCCCCACTTAAAGCCACACTATACGTAACTATCAACAAAAATTCAAGTTAAATTCGACTCCGATATTGTTAGTATTTGTAGATGTAGTTAAAATTAAGATATATTAAAGAATATTCATAATGTTTTTTTGATAACTTTGGTACAGCAGTTGTTGAAAGTCGATACATGTAAACATGCCTTCATTTTAAACTGGTCGCCATAGAAGTTACGAGTATTGCCGAACGGAAGTCGGAAAGTTCATGACCCGTTTTCGGAAGAGTTCGGACAGACGTTACGTAGTTACAGTAGTCACATGACGTTCTCGGCAAAGACGTTACATTGTCGGCTAACTTCGGCTTGTTTGACTAAGTGGGACCCACCTAGCGATAGTTAATATTTATTTGATTTTTAAAGAAATATTACGAATCATTATCGCTCATCTTGACTTCGATTTAGTCCTGTCTATGCATGATTTACAACAGGATTTTTTTTCAACATTCTTCTAAATCAAGAAAAAACTAAGAAAGATACGGATATTGGGCCTACAAAGTAACTTTGTTTATTTTTATTTTATTTTTTTAATGAATGTGTAAACAATGATTGTATATGTAATTAATGTGAAAGTGGTGGAAGTGCATAATTGAAACAATTAATTAAAATAGGGAAATTGGTATGGAAGTTCTTCTGTGAAAGGAAAAACATTGTTATTTACACGCATATATTGAATAAACTTTTTTTTTTTTTTTTTTTTTTTTTGAAGAAAAGATTCTTTTCACAAGCAAACAATAAAAGAATTGAAACGATTTTCATAAATCTAATATGAAGGGAACGAATAACAGATTCTATCAATCATATCAATAATATTTACATTTATATCTTCCTGTTTGGAGTTTTCTGCCAGATAACCAATTAATCGATCAGTGAAAAATCGGATAAAAAACCCCACAACCGTCTGTCAAATACAAATGCGCTGTAATAACTAGTGCGAAATATAGCCAGTTTGTATTATCAATCTTGTTTTATCATGAACGTCATTATCAAATCTTTACATGTAACGATTACTGTTTGATTTAGCAGATTTGAATGATGATTTCATCGATTAGCATGTTTAAATCGATTCGAGAAGGTGTGAATTCATACTAATTACTGATACTGATACTGGTTTTTTGTCCAATAAAAGACGTGCTAGGTCAAGGAGATGCCGTTATCCCAGCAAAACCGACCTCCATTCAGAACCTCACAAGTGCCACATGCCACATGTCATTCGAGTCGGTGTTGTTACTGCATGTTGGTCCTTCGGTAAGAAATTGTAAAATAAAAGACACGTAGTGGACGACAAATTAATAGTAACTATTAACTTTGTACCCATGACTAACGGGGGCACCAAATTAATGGCTACACAAAACTACATCCACACAAGGGACATACCACCACGTAAACACAGGACAGACAACATTACATGCAGTCAGGACACACATCACTACATCCACATACGGTACACCACTACATTCACACAGGACACACACAACTACATTCAGACACAGGACAGACACCATTACATCTATATACAGGACACACACCACCACATTCACTGTGGACACACACAATTAAATCCAAACAGGACACAAACAACTAGATCCACAAACAGGACACAACCAATTATATCATTACAGGACACACACACCACTACATTCACAGAGGACAAACACAATTACAACCACACAGGACACACAACACCAGATTCACAGAGGACACACACATTTACATCCATACAGAACACATACACAACTACATTCACATACATGACACACACACCACTACATCCACACACAGGACACACACAACTACATCCACACACAGGACACACACCACTACATCCACACACAGGACACACACAACTACATCCACACACAGGAACCACACACAACTACATCCACACACAGGACACACACAACTACATCCACACACATGACCCACTCCACCACATTCACATTCAGGACACATAAAGTAATATAACCACACACAGGACACACACCACTACATCCACACACAGGACACATACCACTAAATCCACACACAGGACACACACAACTACATTCACATACAGGACACACACACCACTACATCCACACACAGGACACACACCACTACAACCACACACATGACCCACTCCACCACATTCACGTTCAGGACACAAAGTTAATAACCACACACAGGACACACACCACTACATCCACATAGGACACACACCACTACATCCACACACAGGACACACACCACTACATCCACACACAGGACACACACACCACTACATCCACACACAGGACACACCACTACATCCACACACAGGACACACACCACTACATTCACAACACAGGACACACACACTACATCCACACACAGGACACACACCACTACATCCACACACAGGACACACACCACTACATCCACACACAGGACACACACACACTACATCCACACACAGGACACACACCAACTACATCCACACACAGGACACACACCACTACATCCACACACAGGACACACACAACTACATCCACACACAGGACACACACCACTACATCCACACACAGGACACACACAACTACATCCACACACAGGACACACACCACTACATCCACACACAGGACACACACAACTACATCCACACACATGACACACACCACTACATCCACACACAGGACACACATACCACTACATCCACACACAGGACACACACAACTACATCACACACAGGACACATACCACTACATCCACACACAGGACACACACACATACATCCTACAGACCACACTACATCCACACAGGACACACACAACTACATCCACACACAGGACACACACCACTACATCCACACACAGGACACACACCACTACATCCACACACAGGACACATACCACTACATCCACACACAGGACACACACCACTACATCCACACACAGGACACACACCACTACATTCCACACTACAGGACACATACCACTACATCCACACACAGGACACATACCACTACATCCACACACAGGACACACACAACAC